>NC_079193.1:50957331-51189831 GCF_029499605.1 Hyla sarda
TACAGCAGAACACACATAATTGGTGACATCAATGGTTTGGGACCAGGGGCGGATCCAGAGTCTAATCTCGGGAGGGGCACTATCAGAGTATTGTGCAATGGTTGACACGCCCCCTTGCATTGAGGGGGCGTGGTGTGACGCCACAAGAGGCGTGACTGTGACGTCACAACCTCCACAGCCCACAGCCAGAGTTTGGATTTTTTTTTTAATGAATGCTGGGGCAGTGGAGCACCCCTTTAAGTACGCAGCATAGTTCCCCCACACTAGGTAGGCAGCATAGTTCCCCCACAGAAGGTAGGCAGCATAGTTTCCCCACACTAGGTAGGCAGCATAGTTCCCCCACACTAGGTAGGCAGCATAGTTCCCCGCACATTATGTTGTCAGGCTAGTTCCCCCCACATTAGGTTGTCAGCATAATTCCCCCACATTAAGTTTTCAGCATAGTTCCCCCACATTAGGTTGTCAGTAGGGATAAGCGTATCGAATCTGACGAATCCGAATATCGCTGTGATTTGATCACGCAAATCGCTTCATTAAACTCCCTTTAGTGCAGTCCACACTCCAGGGGCCAGGCATCTAAAATGACAGATCCACATGGAAGGACATGGGGCAAGGAATCCTGGGAAGACAGGAACAAGGGTCGGCGGGATGACCCTGAATCACATTCAGCATGCAGCTCATCAGCAGCCAGCCACCCCAGTGATGTCACAGCCCAATATAATCAGCAGCCATCTTGCGGCCAGTCACTTCGGTGTTCTATTACAGAGAGGGACAGAGAGCAGTGTGTGTTGCTCAGAAAAGCATTTTATAGCAGCAATTCACCTCCCAATCACATCAGTGTTCTATTGCAGAGAGAGAGGGACAGACAGCAATGTGTGTTGCACAGAAAAGCATTTTTACAGCAGCGATTCACTTCAGGCATAAATCCAGCCTAGAAGCACTGATAGGGAAGGGAGTGAGATTAAGAGAGAAAGTTCAATTTTGGGTGTAGTACAAAGTGACTGTGTGCTGCAGCACTGGTGTGTACAACAACAGAAAAGCTAATATTAGCCAGCCAGTTAGGGTAAGTAGAGCACTAAAAGCGTATTGTCCTCTATTAAGTGTAACCTGTGCGTACATCTAAGTGGTGTAGCATTTTGTTCCTGTTAAAGTCTTAAGGGCCTAGATACTGTGAAAGGCCAGCCAAAAGTACACACCTGCTGGTGTTGTAGACAAATACTGTTTTAACCTTTTCAGGACGTAGGGCGTATGCATACGCTCTGCATCCTGAGTCCTTAAGGATGTAGGGTATGCAGATACGCCTGTGGGAATTCCGGTGAAATCATTCAGCAGACATCCCGGGACATCGCCGAGGGAGGTCCTGAGACCCCCCCCCCCATGTCGGCAATTCAGACCGGCGATCTGTGGCGATTCCGAGTCATACGGGTCTCCGGTGACCTGAAAAATAATTGGTCGGTACAGGCTACATTCACCTGGGTGGGTTTACAGTGAGTTTCCTGCTTCAAGTTTGAGCTACGGCAAATTTTACGCCGCAGTGTAAACTCCTAGTGGAAAACTCCCCGTTAACCCGCACGTGTGAATGTACCATAAAAACATTACACTACACTGCAAAACAACGGACGGACAGCAGTGTTTCCAAAACGGAGCCTCCAGCTGTTGCAAAACAAAAACTCCCAGCATTGACGGACAGCCACTGACTGTCCAGGCATGCTGTGAGTTTAGCAACTGCTGGAGGGAGCCTGTTTGGGAATCATTGGCGTAGAATACCCCTATGTCCACCCCTATGCAATCCCTAGTTTAGTACTCAAATGCACATGGCGCTCTCTCACTTCGGAGCCCTGTCATATTTCAAGGAAACAGTTTAGGGACACACATGGCGTATTTCCAATTGCGTTACAAATTTTGGGGGGATTTTTCTCCTTTTACCCCTTAATAAAAGGAAAAGTTGGGGTCTACACCAGCCTGTTAGTGTGAAATTTTTTTTGTTGTAGCGCAATTTCTCCTGAGTATGGAAATACCCCATATGTGGATGGAAAATGCTCTGCGGACGCACAGCAAGGCTCAGGAGTGAGAGCGCACTATGTGCATTTGAGGCCTGATTTTCACAGGGGTGGCTGATTTTACAGTGGTTCTGACATAAACACAAAATAAATACCCACATGTGACCCCATTTTGGAAATTACACCCCTCACGGAACATAACATGGGGTATAGTGAGCCTTAACACCCCACAGGTGTTTGCTGAATTTCCGTTAAAGTTGGTAGGGAAAATGAAAAAAAAAAAAACTAAAATGCTGGTGTTACCCTAAATTTTTCATTTTCACAAGGAAAAATAGGAAAAAAAAGCCCCACACAATTTGTAATCGCATTTATTCTGAGTAAGAACATACCCCATATGTGGATGTAAAGTGCTCTGCTGGCGCACTACAATGCTCAAAAGAGAAGGAGCACCATTGGGATTTTGGAGAGAAAATTTGTCCGGAATTGAAGGCCACGTGTGTTTACAAAGCCCCCATAGTGCCCGAACAATGGACCCCCCCACATGTGACCCCATTTTGGAAACTAAACCCCTCACATAATGTAATAAGGGGTGCAGTGAGCATTTGCACCCCACAGGTGTCTGACAGATTTTTGATACAGTGGTCTGTGAAAATGAAAAATACAATTTTTCATTTGCACAGCCTACTGTTCCAAAGATCTATCAAACACCGGTGGGGTATAAATGCTCACTGCACCCCTTATTAAATTCTGTGAGGGGTGTAGTTTCCAAAATGGAGTCACATGTGAGGATGGATCAACAGTTCTGGCACCACAGGGGGCTTTGTAAATGCACAAGGCCTCCGACTTCTATTCCAACCAAATTCTCTCTCCAAAAGCTCAATGGCGCTCCTCTTCTTCTGAGCATGGTATGGCACCAATAGAATACTTGACGTATTTCCATACTCAGAAGAAATGGGGTTATACATTTTGGGGGCATTTTCCCCCTGTAAAAATGTAATTTTTTTTTCTGACACCATAAGGGCTTCCTAAATGTGACATGCCCCCCAAAAACCATTTCAGACAAACTCACTCTCCAAAATCCCATTGTCGCTCCTTTGCTTCTGAGCCCTCTACTGCGCCCGCCGAACACTTGACATACACATATAAGATCCTTAGTCGAGAGAAATAAAGTTACACATTTTAGGGTGATTTCTCTCCTTTTACCCCTTGTAAAAATTCAAAAACTGGGTCTACAAGAACATGCGAGTGTAAAAAATGAAGATTTTGAATTTTCTCCTTCACTTTTCTGCTATTCCTGTGAAACACCTAAAGGGTTAACACACTTACTGTCATTTTGAATACTTTGAGGAGTGCAGTTATAATGGGGTCATTTATGGGGTATTTCTAATATGAAGATCCTTCAAATCCCCTTCAAAACTGAAATGGTCCCTTAAAAATTCAGATTTTGTACATTTTGTGAAAAATTGGTAAATTGCTGCTGAACTTTGAAGCCCTCTGATGTCTTCCAAAAGTGAAAAGATGTCAACTTTATGATGCAAACATAAAGTAGACATATTGTATTTGTGAATCAATATATAATTTATTTGGGATGTCCAATTTCTTTATAAGCAGAGAGTTTCAAAGTAAAAAAAAAAAATGCTAAATTTTCAATCTTTTCATAAAATTTTGGAATTTTTCACCAAGAAATGATGCAAGTATTGACGGAAGTTTACCACTAACATAAAGTAGAATATGTCTCGAAAAAAAAATCTCGGAATCAGAATGAAAAGTTTAAGCATCCCAGAGTTATTAATGCTTAAAGTCACAGCGGTCAGATTTGCAAGAAAGGGCTGCATCCTTAAGGTGAAAATGAGTTGCGTCCTTAAGGGGTTAAGCGTACTGGAGGGCATTGTCCTCCTCTCATAAGTGCATACCACACACGTACATCTATGGCATACCACACACAAGTGGTATACCATTTTGTTCCTGTTAAAGTCTTAAGGGGTAGTCCAGTGCTGAAAAACTTATCCCCTATCCTGTGTGAGTGTGAAGGCAAGAGACCAAATTCCATGGCAAATCAGCCTCCAGGGAATAGTTGGAATGATAATCGGAGCCATGGAGCCAGTCCATGACATGGCGGAAGATGCAAGATAGATTATAGCCACGGATGTTGGGGAAACCAACCCCATGATCGGCCTTCCGAAGCATAAATTTTTGGAGCGCAATCCCCGGGTGCTTTCCTGCCAATATAAAGCGTATAAAGGTCGAATTCAGTGCATTAACATCTGTTACGCCGAGCGCTCCGGGTCCCCGCTCCTCCCCGGAGCGCTCGCAACATCCTCGCTACTGCAGCGCCCCGGTCAGATCTACTGACCGGGTGCGCTGCGATACCGCCCCCAGCCGGGATGCGATTCGCGATGCGGGTGGCGCCCGCTCGCGATGCGCACCCCGGCTCCCGTACCTGACTCGCTCTCCGTCGGTCCTGTCCCGGCGCGCGCGGCCCCGCTCCCTAGGGCGTGCGCGCGCCGGGTCTCTGCGATTTAAAGGGCCACTGCGCCACTGATTGGCGCAGTTGGTCTAATTAGTGTGTTCACCTGTGCACTCCCTATGTATACCTCACTTCCCCTGCACTCCCTCGCCGGATCTTGTTGCCATTGTGCCAGTGAAAGCGTTTCCTTGTGTGTTCCTAGCCTGTGTTCCAGACCTCCTGCCGTTGCCCCTGACTACGATCCTTGCTGCCTGCCCCGACCTTCTGCTACGTCCGACCTTGCTCTTGACTACTCCCTTGTACCGCGCCTATCTTCAGCAGTCAGAGAGGTTGAGCCGTTGCTAGTGGATACGACCTGGTTACTACTGCCGCTGCAAGACCATCCCGCTTTGCGGCGGGCTCTGGTGAATACCAGTAGTAACTTAGAACCGGTCCACTAGCACGGTCCACGCCAATCCCTCTCTGGCACAGAGGATCCACCTCCTGCCAGCCGAATCGTGACAGTAGATCCGGCCATGGATCCCGCTGAAGTTCCACTGCCAGTTGTCGCCGACCTCACCACGGTGGTCGCCCAGCAGTCGCAACAGATAGCACAACAAGGCCACCAGCTGTCTCAACTGACCGTGATGCTACAGCAGCTACTACCACAGCTTCAGCAATCATCTCCTCCGCCAGCTCCTGCACCTCCTCCGCAGCGAGTGGCCGCTTCCGGCCTACAACTATCCTTGCCGGATAAATTTGATGGGGACTCTAAGTTTTGCCGTGGCTTTCTTTCACAATGTTCCCTGCACTTGGAGATGATGTCGGACCAGTTTCCTACTGAAAGGTCTAAGGTGGCTTTCGTAGTCAGCCTTCTGTCTGGGAAAGCTCTGTCATGGGCCACACCGCTCTGGGACCGCAATGACCCCGTCACTGCCTCTGTACACTCCTTCTTCTCGGAAATTCGAAGTGTCTTTGAGGAACCTGCCCGAGCCTCTTCTGCTGAGACTGCCCTGCTGAACCTGGTCCAGGGTAATTCTTCCGTTGGCGAGTACGCCATCCAATTCCGTACTCTTGCTTCCGAATTATCCTGGAATAATGAGGCCCTCTGCGCGACCTTTAAAAAAGGCCTATCCAGCAACATTAAAGATGTTCTGGCCGCACGAGAAATTCCTGCTAACCTGCATGAACTCATTCATCTAGCCACTCGCATTGACATGCGTTTTTCCGAAAGGCGTCAGGAGCTCCGCCAGGATATGGACTTTGTTCGCACGAGGCGTTTTTTCTCCCCGGCTCCTCTCTCCTCTGGTCCTCTGCAATCCGTTCCTGTGCCTCCCGCCGTGGAGGCTATGCAAGTTGACCGGTCTCGCTTGACACCTCAAGAGAGGACACGACGCCGCATGGAGAATCTTTGCCTGTACTGTGCCGGTACCGAACACTTCCTGAAGGATTGTCCTATCCGTCCTCCCCGCCTGGAAAGACGTACGCTGACTCCGCACAAAGGTGAGACAGTTCTTGATGTCAACTCTGCTTCTCCACGCCTTACTGTGCCTGTGCGGATATCTGCCTCTACCTTCTCCTTCTCTACTATGGCCTTCTTGGATTCCGGATCTGCAGGAAATTTTATTTTGGCCTCTCTCATCAACAGGTTCAACATCCCGGTGACCAGTCTCGCCAGACCCCTCTACATCAATTGTGTTAACAATGAAAGATTGGACTGTACCGTGCGTTACCGCACGGAGCCCCTCCTAATGTGCATCGGACCTCATCACGAAAAAATTGAGTTTTTGGTCCTCTCCAATTGCACTTCCGAAATTCTCCTTGGACTACCGTGGCTTCAACGCCATTCCCCAACCCTTGATTGAAAGATCAAGAGCTGGGGTACTTCTTGTTTCAAGGACTGTCTTAAACCGGTTCCCAGTACTCCCTGCCGTGACCCTGTGGTTCCCCCTGTAACCGGTCTCCCTAAGGCTTATATGGACTATGCTGACGTATTTT
The DNA here is from genome assembly GCF_029499605.1 of Hyla sarda. Classification (NCBI taxonomy): domain Eukaryota; kingdom Metazoa; phylum Chordata; class Amphibia; order Anura; family Hylidae; genus Hyla; species Hyla sarda. The sequence continues at coordinate 50,963,776 of NC_079193.1, forward strand.
GCAAAAAGCAAGCTGAGACTTTACCTCCTCACAGGCCTTATGACTGTCCTATTGACCTCCTCCCGGGCACTACTCCACCCCGGGGCAGAATTTATCCTCTGTCCGCCCCAGAGACTCTTGCTATGTCTGAATACATCCAGGAAAATTTAAAAAAGGGGTTTATCCGCAAATCCTCCTCTCCTGCCGGAGCTGGATTTTTCTTTGTGTCCAAAAAAGATGGCTCCCTACGTCCTTGCATTGATTACCGCGGACTTAATAAAATCACGGTAAAGAACCGCTACCCCCTACCTCTTATCTCAGAACTCTTTGATCGCCTTCAAGGTGCCCACATCTTTACCAAACTGGACTTAAGAGGTGCTTATAATCTCATCCGCATCAGGGAGGGGGACGAATGGAAAACTGCATTTAACACCAGAGATGGACACTTTGAGTATCTGGTCATGCCCTTTGGCCTGTGCAACGCCCCTGCCGTCTTCCAAGACTTTGTTAATGAAATTTTTCGTGTTCTCTTATATTCCTGTGTTGTTGTGTATCTGGACGATATTCTGATTTTTTCTGCCAACTTAGAAGAACATCGCCAGCATGTCCGCATGGTTCTTCAGAGACTTCGAGACAATCAACTTTATGCCAAAATGGAGAAATGTCTGTTTGAATGTCAATCTCTTCCTTTCCTAGGATACTTGGTCTCTGGCCAGGGACTACAAATGGACCCAGATAAACTCTCTGCCGTCTTAGATTGGCCACGCCCCTCAGGACTCCGTGCTATCCAACGTTTTTTGGGGTTCGCCAATTATTACAGACAATTTATTCCACATTTTTCCACTATTGTCGCTCCTATCGTGGCTTTAACCAAGAAGAATGCCAATCCTAAGTCCTGGTCTCCCCAAGCGGAAGACGCATTTAAACGGCTCAAGTCTGCCTTTTCTTCTGCTCCCGTGCTCTCCAGACCTGACCCATCTAAACCCTTCCTATTGGAGGTTGATGCCTCCTCAGTGGGAGCTGGAGCTGTCCTTCTACAAAAAAATTCTTCCGGGCATGCTGTTACTTGTGGTTTTTTTTCTAGGACCTTCTCTCCGGCGGAGAGGAACTACTCCATCGGGGATCGAGAACTACTGGCCATTAAATTGGCACTTGAGGAATGGAGGCATCTGCTGGAGGGATCAAAATTTCCAGTTATCATTTACACCGATCACAAGAATCTCTCCTATCTCCAGTCTGCCCAACGGCTGAATCCTCGCCAGGCCAGGGGGTCGTTGTTCTTTGCCCGTTTTAACTTTGAAATTCATTTTCGCCCTGCCGACAAGAACATTAGGGCCGATGCTCTCTCTCGTTCCTCGGATGCCTCGGAAGTAGAGGTCTCTCCGCAACACATCATTCCTCCTGACTGTCTGATCTCCACTTCTCCAGCCTCCATCAGGCAAACTCCTCCAGGGAAGACCTTCGTTTCTCCACGCCAACGTCTCGGGATTCTCAAATGGGGTCACTCCTCCCACCTCGCAGGCCATGCGGGCATCAAAAAGTCCTTGCAACTCATCTCTCATTTCTATTGGTGGCCGACTCTAGAGACGGATGTTGTTGATTTTGTGCGGGCCTGTACTGTCTGTGCCCGGGATAAGACTCCTCGCCAGAAGCCTTCTGGCCTCCTTCATCCTCTGCCTGTCCCCGAACAGCCTTGGTCTCTGATTGGTATGGACTTTATTACAGACCTACCCCCATCCCGTGGCAACACTGTTGTTTGGGTGGTGGTTGATCGATTTTCCAAGATGGCACATTTTATTCCTCTTCCTGGTCTTCCCTCAGCGCCTCAGTTGGCAAAACAATTTTTTGTACACATTTTTCGTCTTCACGGTTTGCCCACGCAGATCGTCTCGGATAGAGGCGTCCAATTCGTGTCAAAATTCTGGAGGGCTCTCTGTAAACAACTCAAGATTAAATTAAACTTCTCTTCTGCTTATCATCCTCAATCCAATGGGCAAGTAGAAAGAATTAACCAGGTCCTGGGTGACTATTTATGGCATTTTGTTTCCTCCCGCCAGGATGACTGGGCAGATCTTCTACCATGGGCCGAATTCTCGTACAACTTCAGAGTCTCTGAATCTTCTGCTAAATCCCCATTTTTCGTGGTGTACGGCCGTCACCCTCTTCCCCCCCTCCCTACTCCCTTGCCCTCTGGTTTGCCCGCTGTGGATGAAGTGACTCGTGATCTTTCCACCATATGGAAAGAGACCCAAAATTCTCTTTTACAGGCTTCATCTCGCATGAAAAAATTTGCCGATAAGAAAAGAAGAGCTCCCCCCATTTTTGCTCCCGGAGACAAGGTATGGCTCTCCGCTAAATATGTCCGCTTCCGTGTCCCCAGTTACAAACTGGGACCACGCTATCTTGGTCCTTTCAAAATCTTGTGCCAAATTAATCCTGTCTCTTGCAAACTTCTTCTTCCTCCTTCTCTTCGTATTCCCAATGCCTTTCATGTCTCTCTCCTTAAACCACTCATCATCAACCGTTTCTCTCCCAAACTTGTTTCTCCCACTCCTGTTTCCGGTTCTTCTGACATCTTCTCCGTGAAGGAGATACTGGCCTCCAAGATGGTCAGAGGGAAAAAAAATTTTTTGGTTGATTGGGAGGGCTGTGGTCCTGAAGAGAGATCCTGGGAACCTGAGGACAACATCCTAGACAAAAGTCTGGTCCTCAGGTTCTCAGGCTCCAAGAAGAGGGGGAGACCCAAGGGGGGGGGGGGGTACTGTTACGCCGAGCGCTCCGGGTCCCCGCTCCTCCCCGGAGCGCTCGCAACATCCTCGCTACTGCAGCGCCCCGGTCAGATCTACTGACCGGGTGCGCTGCGATACCGCCCCCAGCCGGGATGCGATTCGCGATGCGGGTGGCGCCGGCTCGCGATGCGCACCCCGGCTCCCGTACCTGACTCGCTCTCCGTCGGTCCTGTCCCGGCGCGCGCGGCCCCGCTCCCTAGGGCGCGCGCGCGCCGGGTCTCTGCGATTTAAAGGGCCACTGCGCCACTGATTGGCGCAGTTGGTCTAATTAGTGTGTTCACCTGTGCACTCCCTATGTATACCTCACTTCCCCTGCACTCCCTCGCCGGATCTTGTTGCCATTGTGCCAGTGAAAGCGTTTCCTTGTGTGTTCCTAGCCTGTGTTCCAGACCTCCTGCCGTTGCCCCTGACTACGATCCTTGCTGCCTGCCCCGACCTTCTGCTACGTCCGACCTTGCTCTTGACTACTCCCTTGTACCGCGCCTATCTTCAGCAGTCAGAGAGGTTGAGCCGTTGCTAGTGGATACGACCTGGTTACTACCGCCGCTGCAAGACCATCCCGCTTTGCGGCGGGCTCTGGTGAATACCAGTAGTAACTTAGAACCGGTCCACTAGCACGGTCCACGCCAATCCCTCTCTTGCACAGAGGATCCACCTCCTGCCAGCCGAATCGTGACAACATCCTTATGTTTATGGAGAATAGGTAGAGTTTGTAATTGGTACAATAAGCGGGGAGAGGAAATCCTCTTAATAAGATGGCATCTACCCATGAAAGAGAGTGGAAGTGGAGACCATCTATTGTGTTCCTCTCTAATTTGTTTAAATAGTGGGGGATAGTTTAAGGTGTACAGAGAGGACGGTATTTTCCGATCTGTATCCCTAGATAAGTAATAGAGGGTTTAATCAAGCCTGCTGGTAGACCCAGTGAGGTTCAATGACTAAGCGGCTTAGAGACCTAGAGGGAGAATCTCACTTTTTGTCAGATTAACCTTATACCCAGAAAAAGATCCGAAGTGATCAAGGGCGGACATCAGGGAAGAGTAGTGAGCACCTGCATCACACATAAAGACAAAGATGTCATCTGCGAAAAGTGTCAATTGAACCTCCTTGCGCCTGACAAAAATACCTTTATATAAATCCGAGTCCTCCAAGTGTCTCGCTAGGGGTTCCAGTGACAAATTAAATAATAGGGGGGACAGGGGACACCCCTGTCTTATTTCTTTAAACAGAGGAAAGGGGGGGGGGGGGACAAGAAAACCGATGTGTGAAGTGTGGAGAGGTTTAAGCCGCCCAAGAAAGTATGAAAATTTACAGTGACTCCAACCCTGTTCAGCGCCATCCAGAGCCATTCCCATCTAACGTTGTCAAAAGCCTTTTCAGCATCAAGAGCGAGTAACAGTGGCTGTTCCCCTGGCTCAGAAGGGTGCTGCACTCCATCCAGAACGGTCAACACTTTATGTATGTTCGTAACCGCAGAGCGATAACGAACAAATCACAAATGAGAAGAGCCAATGAGGGAGGGCATACTGTAAACTGACTCAAATGGTCGGCCAAGATTTTTTTTACATTAGTTTAAGGTCTTGATTAATTAATGAAATAGGGCAGTGAGATTGGGTAAGAAGGGGATCTTTGCCAGGTTTGAGCAGGAGTTTAATGGTGACCGTATTAGAGTGAAGAGGCAGATGGCCCATGTGTAAGACATGGTTAAAATAAGACGTCAATGGGGGAACAACCTGGTCTACCAAAGCCTTATAGAATTCCCCGGAAAAGCCGTCAGGGCCAGGGGCTTTTGTATTATGGAGATGTTTTATGGTCTGGCGGATCTCCTCTGCAGTGAAGTCCACATTCAGAGCATCCTGCTGCTCCAAAGACAATGTGGGTAGCCGAAGTGACCCCAAAAATGCCTTACCAGAAGCCATGTCTACCGGGGAGGTGGAATATAAAGATTTATAGTAGGTGCTATACAAGGAATTGATTTCCCTATGGTCTGTGCACACCACTCCAGAGGCATCACATAAACCGGAGAAGTGCTGAGGAGGTCTGCGGCCCTTGGCCAGGCGAGCAAGAAGGCATCCAGATTTATTTCCAAAAGGAAACGGCTTTGAAGGAGTAGTCCGGCATGCACTTTTCTCATTTTTTCTGGTCCGGGCTGCAAAATAAAAGAAAAAAAACTTTCTCTTACCTACCAACAAGCCCCCGGTGCTCCGGTACAGGTGTTCGGTCCCCGGGCTGTATTCTTCTTACTTCCTGTTAGCCCTGCACATCACACGGAGCTCCAGCCTATCACCGGCCGCAGCAATGTCCCGCCTCGGCTGGTGATAGGCTGAAGCTCCGTGTGACATGCCGGGCTAACAGGAAGTAAGAAGAATACAGCCCGGGACCGAACACCTGTACCGGAGCACCAGGGGCTTGTTGGCAGGTAAGAGAAAGTTTGTTTTCTTTTATTTTGCAGCCCGGACCAGATAAAATGAGAAAAGTGCGCGCCGGACTACTCCTTTAAATATACAGAAAGATGCCAGACATTTGCGTTCCAGCCAGAGGTCGCAAGTAGTTTTCGCAGATGGATTAGAGAGGTAAGTAGTGTAAGCTAACTAAAGTGCATTACTAGCCTCTTGGAAATGGTGCAGGGACTTCTTTACCATGGACATGTAGGCAATTAGGCGTCCGCGTAACACAGACTTAGCCAATTCCCAATAAAATGGGGCATTAGATATGTGTGCAGCATTGTCCCAAGAGAACTTCATCCACCAGTTCCTCAAGGATTCAATAAAGTTATCATCCTTAGTCATGTAAGCAGGGAAGCGCCACTGAAAGTCTGCCCCCTTAGGGAAAGTATCTGATAATGTAATTGAGATAGGGGAGTGATCAGAGATCAATATGGTGTGAATGTCAGAGTCAGTAATACAGAACAATAAATCGGGAGACACCAGCAAATAATCTATCCGTGACCATGAGGAATGACTATGCGAAAAATGAGTAAATTCCCCACTGTCTGGGTACGTCAATCGCCAAGGGTCACGAAGGCCAGAGGAATCAGGAAACTGAGAGATTTTGTCACTAGGCCGATTATTCGCCTGGGAAATCTCCCCACCTTTCCTATCCTACACAGTTACAGCCACCAGGTCTCCAAAAGGCTGCATCAAGGCCTGGCAGTCATTGAAGTCTAGAAGCTTGAAAATGACCTGGCATGGTTGGTTCCGCTGTGAAGACTGAGAAAGTCACGCATTGGTATCACGGATTCCAGGATCTGGCTCGAGCCTATGTGCCCTCTCCACCCTACAATAGTAATCCAGGCCCAGGGCATCAGGTAATTCCATTTCATTTTATACCTTGCCCGCAACTTATCAAAGAATGCCTGCAGCATCACCTCCAAGGTCTGTTCTATTTCAAGTACTATGCATGCCATCATCTCCGTTGCCAGAGATTTGAAATAAAAAATAGAGGAAGTGGCTGAGAGGGCATGAGGTATGTCTGAATATGCAGGCACCATTGGGAGCTGGCTGACATGTGAGGTACAAGCTGCACCAGCAGGCAGGGTAAGGCATGGGGAATGGGAGGAAGAGGAGGCAGGAGGGGGCTTCAGGACCCAAAGGAGTTGTGCTACCAGCAGGGTGAGGTAATTCAGGGGGAGCTATACTCACTCCAGGTGCCACACTGCTTGTGGGAGGCATGGAGAGAGAGGAGATCACAGGCTGCGCTGCACGCTGTTGCTGCCCGTTCCGTGCTGACGTTGAATCTTGTGCACGTGCAGGGTAGAGGATTTCTGGCCACTCTGCAGTAAATACCAATCCGTACAAGAGCGGGGAACTGCCCGCAGGTCTGGGGGATGCCGAGCCAACAGGGGATTCACTTGCTGGTCTGTGAGCGAGCGGTGAGTAGAAGGGAGGTGCGGGAGCTCGCCTAGCTGCGACTGTGCATGGCAGCGCCGGAACCGGAAGTAATTTTACAGTTTTACAGTACATTCTATTAGAAACCATCATATTTGCAAATAATATACCCACATATATAAGGAAATTCCCTTTCACTGTGTTGCAGCTTTTTAAAACATATTTTAAGCTGTCAAGGGGTCCGATGACTTAGAGGGTCCATCTATAGACAGAGTGCTGACTTTGCATGATGGTTACTTTGGTTACTCTGCTATATTCACTATCTGCATTCTACAGTATTGTTTCTGTAACATTAATAGAGAGAAAAAAAATTTCACTCAAATTGTCAAATTCAAAAGGAATTTGACAAACAATTCCCATTTGAACTGTATGAATCCACATCTGCTGCACACTGAGCAGCAAGGCATACATTGTATACAGCACCTTGCCGCTCAGTTAAGATTCGCTGTGCCAATTGCAGGAAGTAGAGATGTATACAGCATTGCTGCTTACCTCTGGGAGAGCCAACAAATCTGCTGATAGTGTAGAGAACCACATAAAATACACACAGGAGCAGGGACTCCTGTCACAGGCAAGAGTCTCTGTTATTGTATATTCGCTGAGAAGCAAGACATACACTGTATTAATTATATTCAGTATTGCCACTTATCTCTAAGTGGCCACACACTCTGAACAGTGATGCAGTGCACTGCCTTGTCGGTCAGTGTACAGGAACAGGGACTATTTGATAGGAGTCCCTACTCCTGTTAGCAATTATCCTTTGCCTTATTTTTATTTATTTTTTTATGTTTTTTTCTAGTTTGTCAGTTGATATCAGCCTGTTTGTCCAATTGTCTCATGTAATAAGGCCCTGAGGTCCAAAATGCATCCATTGGGAAGTGGTTAAACTCTAGTCCTTATATTCTAGACTTTGGTAATAAAAGTGTTAATAGCTTTTCCCTTTTCTTTCACATTTCTCTTACATTGGAACCAAAATGTTCATGAATTGCTCATTTCGTAAACTTTTAGCTTTTCATCAAATCATTGTCTACTGACTTTCTGACTATCTTCCTATCACTTTACACCAGGAAGAGTAATGATAAATGTCTTATATATTGTCATTTCCTATCGACCTTTTTACAGCCTTACATTTTGGCAAAAACAAGTTTTCACACATAAAAATACATATGTCTGTAGACATCCTATGGAAGAAGTGGTGACATCATGTACTCTTAGTAGCGGTGACTCTTGCCAGCAAAGCCTCCTAATTCACCAGGTGGACAATATGCTGAAAGACAATGTTCATAAAACACGTACATTTCCATAAAGCCGCCTCACACAATAGGAAAGTCACCATTTAAACCCTTCAACAAGAATGCGAGGTCAGTTCAGTGGAGCAACACATTGTGAATTCTCTCAGTGCCGTATGTCATCACAGATATTACTCTCTAACCTACTTAGGTGGATGCTGCTGTGCAACACAAGATAAATAAGGAGTTCACAATAAGTTTATGTGGTTCTATAGGAATTGTGTGAAAAGTTTAGCGCTTAGTAATTACTATTATTTTACAGGATTATGGTCTGTGTCATATTAATGTAACTACAGTATATTGCAGTATTAAGGATATAATTGGCAGATGTATGGGCCTGCAAGATAAAACATATATTAGCAGGTTACTCAACTCTATTTAAGATCCTAATAGACCCACTTCAAAGAAGAGCAGTCAGTTCTCCTTTCTTGCCTGCTTTAGTCAATACTTATGTTTCTTATATTTCTGATTCGTGTTGTCCTTTTTCATTCCTTTTTGAAACACAGATGTAGCTGCCGTTACCTCAATTAACAGGACATTTCATCTTTCCCATGTCTTGGAAATGTACAGTAACAGGGACTCCTGTCTTTGACAGGAGTCCCTGCTCCGTTACACAGTTTCTCTGGCACCACAGAAATCAAAATACATACAATGGGTTATTACACCGGCACTACAACTTGGCTGATCCCAGGATTATCTACCAGCACATAGACAGCAACACAGATCTAGGTGGTGCTCAACTTGGAAATATTAGTCAGGCTGATGGGAGTGTGGTGTGTCCACTGTAATTTTTTGTGGCTTGTTATATACCTGAAATATAGGATCCATATTGATGGGTGCCACTGGACTTCATCATTTGTTCTGTGCTTCCACAGAAAGTATGCATACGGGGCAGGGACTCCTGTCAAATGCAAACACAGTATGCCTCACTCCTCTGTTAAAATTTGCTAGGCTGGTCCAGTAAATGTAATAAGTGTAAGTAACAATACACACAGCAAAGATTTACTGGACTGTGCATTCTGCACCCATTCCAGCAAATGTCAGCTTATTCTCATAAGAATTGTCTCCTGCCTTTGACAGAAGTCCTTGCCCCTTTACATACTTTCCATGGTGCCCTATGCTAATGGCTTGGGGCACCATAGAGAGTATTGCCACTCATGTATGCCTGTTTGTATATTACCCTCCAGCATGCTGTGATCCCTCAATGTTGCGACACCACCATATGTTTGGCTGTGGATTTATCTGTATACTGATAACTAGGTGTTTCCATTTGCCTTGCCAATGGGGTGTGTACCTATACACCAGTGTTTCCTAATGTGTTGAAGAACTATAACACCCACAATGCCATGGAATCCTTTGGCAATGATTCTGACAGTGTGAGAGATAGGAATGGCAGGAACATACCCTATTGACTGGAGGAATGGTAATGTTCAATTGTAATTCTATACATACATTATCTCAGTCACAATACCTGCAGTCATATGTAAACCTGTCCATGCCCCATCACTGTCACTGACTAGATATCATCATGCAACAGCTTTATCTATGCCTTTCACTCTGACAATAAATTGTGCATTATTCTGCAGAGCCTAAGGCATGAATGGAGCAGTCAGTCATGGATTCTGAACTAGATAATCGTATAGTCATTTTCGAATAATTGATGGGATTTATACAGTAACACTTAATCTGTCTCTGGATGTTTCATACAGTAATCCCAACAATACAATAAGAAACAAAAAGTTTCCAAAAAGCCCAAATCATAGTCCACCACATGGTGATCAGGGGATGGCATAAAACTAATATTACATTTGTAGACTCATGTAGGGTGCAGGAGTGTTTGCATATTGACATCATTATGTGGGAACAAAAGTATATTTTTTATATTTACATTTTACAAAGAAGTGACAAGAACCCCACCAAAAAGCTTTCTACAGATGGGTCCCTCTTCCTTTTGGAGGAGATTCTGGTTTGGATGATAATCCCTAGTCATGTTTTAAGGGGTAGAGAAAAGCTTTTTCCAGTAGGTGGCGCTAGAAAGCCAGTTCTTTTCATTCTCAAGGAAGAATACTTTACATATTGTATTCCCAGGGAGCATTGCAATGGCTTATAAGACTCCCTATGAGGGTTTGCCCTCCTGAAGGAGACATCTTACTCCTCAGAACACATTAAAGGCTTGTCTCCCAGCCAACTAGTCCTCTGCTCTGTACTGACATCTTGAAACCACTAGGGGTCCTAGACATGTTTCAGGGCTCTTTAAAGGGTTAAAGGGGTACTCTGCCCCTAGACATTTTAACCCCTATCCAAAAGAAATGGGATAAGATGTCTGATCGCGGGGGTTCCCGCAGCTGGAGATCCCTGCAATCTTGTCTGCGGCACCTCAGACATCCGTTGCACAGAGCGAACTTCGCTCCGTGCTGGATGACTGGTGATGCGGGTGGAGGCTTGTGACGTACGGAGATCGCAGGGGTCCCGCTGCTGGATAGGGGATAAGATGTCTAGGGGCGGAGTACCTCTTTAAGCACTGAGCTTCAGAAAAGCAAACTCCAATAGGTGACACTTTTGAGCAGACTTTCTTCTGTATGACATACAGTATAGTATACATATTATAGAGCCATAGGCACTCCACCATATGGTGCCATTCAAAAGAGGAGAAAAAAAAGTTTGGTAGCATGGTACAAATGCCAGTACATCCAATACTTTGGAGCCCCATAGAAGCCTAAGTTGCATTAAAAATAATTCTGTACAATTGAGAAATCCATTTTTTAGCATGTAAATAAAAATAACAATAGGAGTAAGCCCACATGATAAAAAGGAGTATACATTGCACCTTAGCTCATAAAATACAACCATAAACTTTTAAAGATAAAGAATTACCCGAAAAATAATGGTTAAAAAGCAAAAATTGGAATGCAATGGAAAGGTCATCTATCAATAAAAAAGTACAGCTGGAACGTGAATTACTGATACATGTCACAGAATTTATGAAAACAATATAAATCTTGTTTATGCCCATGGCATCTGTCATTACCAAGAATTCACAGAAAGAGAAAATACCGGGTTCTGTAATAATATTGAACGTGCGGGCATCAATGTATTTCCTCCTCTGCTCTCCGTGCATGTCAATAAGACTGCATTAAGATGTAAAGGTAACAAGCAATGTCTGAAGAAAACAACAAAAACAAGTTTGAGACTGATCTGTGCTGATCACTTGGTGGGTTTTGCATGCAAAGAAACATGAGAGTCAAGGTCTGTGCGCCACATCGCATGCATCTTCTATTAGTAACATAGCAATGCGTTATTGTGACACCCTGACACTCTGTACACACCACAAGTTGCAGTCAGACTTTTTCCATCATTCTGCACTCAATACACCATAATGACAAAGTGAACACAATGGCCCTCATTTACTATTCTAAACCCGACTTGTTTTGTCGGGTTTTTTTGGCGCATCTTTGTCTGCGACATGTCGCAGACATCCTGCGCCAGTCTGCAACAGGATGCAAAAATTTTTCCCGACGGACCCGATGTGGATTCTCCCAAACCCGAAAAAGGGGCGTAACCCGACATTTCTGAGCTTTCCCACGTATTTATAAAGGTTTCCAACCCGAATTTGTTGAATTGTTGTGGATTTTTTCCCAAACCAAAACCAACAAAACCCACGTGCGACAATCAGGATGCGACATAATAAATACCAGGGTAAAAAAGCAGTCGGGTAAGAAAGCAAGATAGACTTACAACCTGATTTTCTAAGTAAATGAGGGCCAGAATCTTAATTTTTTGATACTTTATTCAACCCCCATTCCGAACTAGGACGTACTGGTATGTCCTTGGTCCTCTCCCTTTTCTATAACATGGGGCCACAGCGTCGTCCCGCGTCATAGCAGGTTGGCCCCGGCACCTAGCAACGTCCGGGACCCGTGGCTAATAGCGCACGGCACTGATCGCTGTGCTGCACGCTATTAACCCTTTAGATGGGGCATTCAAAGTTGATCACCGTGTCTAAAGTGAAAGCTAATCAGTGCCAGTTAGCTCAGTGGGTTGTTTGGGACCGCCGCGGCAAAATCATGGCGTCCCGAACAGCTGGAGGACACAAGAAGGATGCCTTACCTTTCTCCTCCATGTCCGATCACCGAATGACTGCTCTGTAACTGAGATCCAGGCTTCAGAATCATTGATCAATGTTATCCTATGAGATAACAATGATCAATGTAAAAGCTATAACATTGCAAAAAAAAAGTGAAAAAAAAAAAAGTTAATAAAGATCATTTGACCTAGAGATGAGCGAACTTACAGTAAATTCGATTCGTCACGAACTTCTCGGCTCGGCAGTTGATTCTTTTCCTGCATAAATTAGTTCAGCTTTCCGGTGCTCCGGTGGGCTGGAAAAGGTGGATACAGTCCTAAGAAAGAGTCTCCTAGGACTGTATCTACCTTTTCCAGCCCACGGGAGCACCTGAAAGCTGAACTAATTTATGCAGGAAAAGTCATCAACTGCCGAGCGGAGAAGTTCGTGACGAATCGAATTTACTGTAAGTTCGCTCATCTCTAATTTGACCCCTTCCCTAATAAATGTAAGAATCACCCCACCCCCTTTTTTCCCATAAAAAAAAAAAACTGTTTAAATAAAAATAAACATATGTGGTATTGCCGTGTGCGGAAATGTCAGAATTATAAAAATATATAGTTAATTAAACTGCACGTTTAATGGTGCACGCACAAAAAAATTCCAAGGTTCAAAATAGCGTATTTTTGGTCACTTTTTATATCATGAAAAAGTTTATAAAAAGCGTTCAATAAGTCAAATCAATACAAAAAATGGTACCGCTGAAAACTTCAGATCCCGGCTCAAAAAATACTGCCCCTTTCGAGGAAAAATTAAAAAGTTATAGGGGTCAGAAGATTGCAATTTTAAATATATAAATTTTCCTGCATGTAGTTATGATTTTTTCCAGAAATACGACAAAACCAAACCTATATAAGTAGGGTATCATTTTAATCGTATGGACCTACAGAATAAAGAGAAGGTGTAATTTTTACCAAAAAATTTACCGCCTAGAAACTGAAGCCCCCAAAAGTAAAAAAAAATTGTGTTTTCCTTAAATTTTGTTTTTTTTAGCTTTTTTTTCCGTTTCGCGGGAGATTTTTGGGTAAAATGACTGATGTCATTACAAAGTAGAGTTGGTGGTGCCAAAAATAAGCCATCATATGGATTTTTAGGTTCAAAATTGAAAGAGTTATGATTTTTTAAAGGAAAGGAGGAAAAAACGAAAGTGCAAAAGCGGAAAAACCCCGGGTCATGAAGGGGTTAAAAGCAAAAAGTAAAATTTTGCATTGTTATTCAATATTCAGACACTCTGGGTTCTGACAGCCGTTAAGCCAGTCTTTCCCAACTAGTGTGCTTCCAGTTGTTGAAAAACTACAACTCCCAGCATGCTGGGACTTGTAGTTTTGCAATAGCTGGAGGCAGGCTGGTTGGGAAAGACTGCGTTAAGCTGTCACCCCAGTAGTAAGGTGATTACATGAGGAGGGGGGTTGTTACAGTGTGTTACCCCAGTAGTAAGGTGAATACATGTGGAGGAGGGTTATTTAAATGTGTCATCCCCAGTAGTAAGGAGATTACATGAGGACGTGGTTTGTTACAGTGTGTCACCCCAGTAGTAAGGAGATTACATGAGGAGGAGGTTTGTTACAGTGTGTCACCCCAGTAGTAAGGAGATTACATGAGGAGGAGGTTTGTTACAGTGTGTCACCCCAGTAGTAAGGAGATTACATGAGGAGGAGGTTTGTTACAGTGTGTCACCCCAGTAGTAAGGAGATTACATGAGGAGGAGGTTTGTTACAGTGTGTCACCCCAGTAGTAAGGAGATTACATGAGGAGGAGGTTTGTTACAGTGTGTCACCCCAGTAGTAAGGAGATTACATGAGGAGGAGGTTTGTTACAGTGTGTCACCCCAGTAGTAAGGAGATTACATGAGGAGGAGGTTTGTTACAGTGTGTCACCCCAGTAGTAAGGAGATTACATGAGGAGGAGGTTTGTTACAGTGTGTCACCCCAGTAGTAAGGAGATTACACGAGGAGGAGGCTTGTTACAGTGTGTCACCCCAGTAGTAAGGAGATTACATGAGAAGGAGGTTTGTTACAGTGTGTCACCCCAGTAGTAAGGTGAATACATGAGGAGGAGGTTTGTTACAGTGTGTCACCCCAGTAGTAAGGTGAATACATGAGGAGGAGGTTTGTTACAGTGTGTCACCCCAGTAGTAAGGTGAATACATGAGGAGGAGGTTTGTTACTTTGTGTCACCCCAGTAGTAAGGTGAATACATGGGGAGGAGGTTTGTTACAGTGTGTCACCCCAGTAGTAAGGTGAATACATGTGGAGGAGGGTTATTACAGTGTGTCACCCCAGTAGTATGGAGATTACATGAGGAGGGGGTTTGCTACAGAGTGTCACCCCACTAGTAAGGTGGTGGGTGTCAATGGGAGGAGTCAAGGGTGCAGTAAAAAAAGCTTTTGCCTTCAGTGGCAAAAATCCTTGCACCAGTCCTGGGTTACACAGCTGGATTTGGGGATGTTCTGCCATTTTTCTCTGTAGGTTGGATGGGGACCATTGGTGGAATGCCTTTTTTAGGCTTCTTCATAGATATTCCACCAGGTTTAAGTCAGAGTTGTGTTTGGGTCACTCAAGGACATTCACAGAGTTGTTCCTAAGTTGCTCCTGCATTTTCTTGTTTTAAAGTCAGGTACTTTTTTACAAACTTCAGGCCGTGTTCAGTCCTTTTACTGAGAAGAGGCTTCTATCTGGTCACTACATATAGCCCAGATTGATGAATTGATGCAGTTATGGTTGATGTTCTGTTTCTTCCTTCTGTACAAAGGGTCTTTAGAGCTCAGACAGAGTAACCAGTGAATTCTTGGTCACCTCTGGTACCAAGGCTCTTCTCCTCCGATTATTTAGCTTGATGATGTGGCCAGATCAAGGAAGAGTCCTAGTTGTTTCATACATCTTGCATTTCAATGGGCGCTGTCACTTTATGAAAATTTTTACATGTTGTCTGGTGCTTGGACCTGGATCGATTGCTATGGGATTGTCTCGGACTGTGCATGCTTCTCTCCTTGCTCGTGCTAGCGATCGGTCAGGGTCTGAATACTGAGATATGAACTTATCAAAACCTTTGACATGTCTTTAGGATATGTCAAAAGTCTTTAAAAGCAATAGGTAAACTTTAAGAAACACTTTGTGCAGCAAAAGTTTTTTTTTCCCTTCTGAAGATTTATACTTCTACACAATAATGTCTCTGAGCTCTACAGGCAGTACTTTGTACATCATAGCTTGTTTTTTTTTTTTTTTTGCTCTGATATATATTGTCAGCTGTTTTTTTTATAGACAGGAGTGTGTCTTTCCAAATCCTTTCCAATGAACAGTTTTTTTTAATTGTATTTATTTATTTATTTTATTTTAGACCAAAGCTGCAATTTAATATACAGTGGATATTAAAAGTCTAGACACACCTTTTAAAATGCCAGGTTCTTGTGATGTTCAAGAATGAAACAAAGAGAAATCAAAGCTTCCAAAGCAACAGAGGGATCCCATTGTTGAGAGATATCAGTCAGGGAAAGGTATAGAAGAATTTCAAAAGCATCAGACATACATGATACACATTAAAGACATCCATTATTAAGGTGAGAAAATATGGCAATATGGCATATCAGGGACATTACCAAGAACTGGGTGTCCCTTCAAAATTGATGAAAAGATGAGAATTCTAAGAGATGCACTGCAACAGTCTACACAAATGTGCCACAAAACACTTGTTTTCACAGCCTTCTCCACTAAATGCACCACACATAAAAGAAGCACACTTTACGCAGATATTGCCCGGACCTGAATAATGCATCACACTATCTGACTGCACCTTGCTTTATGTACTGATTTGGTATTGTGTATAAATAGAGTTCTTCCCTGTGCTATACACATGACCCCTCTCCTGAAAATGGCTGCAGTAGCTTCATGTATAGTCTTTTCTGGTACTCAATTGGCTGGCAGCTGTACACAAGGCATTATTGACTTACATGAGGTCATGTGATCCTTCTACTTTTAAGGTATTCTATGCTACCCTGATGTCATGTCTATGTTCCTCCTTCCTTTTGCTATTCTCATATGGCACCAACTCCATGTGATTCTCATTCCTTCTCCTGTTCTAACATGGCAGCAATGCCATGTTACCATGTTTGGTTAAAGAGAACATAAAATTCATAAAGTTCTCCACAAACCCAAGTTCGGTTAGCTCAAGACTAGAACAGCTGCAGAACATTCTCTGTAGTGCTACTTTATCTGCAATTATTGTGTTTGTGTGGTCCTATCTCGATCTGTGTAATTCACTGCTTAGAGTCCCTTACAGAGATCTTCACCTAACACCTCCTATCTCTAAAATAGCTGCTAAAGCTATGTGAATAGGCTTTTATATTGGCTTTGACATCACCATCACCTTTTAATTGGCTGGGAGAACTGTATGAAAGGCATTATGGGATTTCCTGAGGTCATGTGATCCTTCCTCCTTCTCCTTTTTGCCATGTGACTGATATTATTTTAGCAAGTTCTGACGAATGAAACTTTTGTCAAAGTTCTGACAGAAACGGAGTTCTATGGGTTTGGTTCTCTCATCTCTAAAAGGA
The DNA here is from genome assembly GCF_029499605.1 of Hyla sarda. NCBI lineage: Eukaryota > Metazoa > Chordata > Amphibia > Anura > Hylidae > Hyla > Hyla sarda. Next base: position 50,980,392 of record NC_079193.1, read on the forward strand.
ATGATCACACACTGATTTCTCCTGCAACAATATAGAAAAAACTATATCCCTTTGAGTTTTTATTTTGTACTGTGTTCAAGATATATTAGCAATAATTGTTACTTTGGCATTGACTCCAATCACTAGTGAGTCCCATAAATTATTCTTCCCAATAGGAAAAGCTTGAGCAGCCCAGCCGTATGGCTGGAAAATGTAGATTGTCTTGTGTTATTGCCTCATTAGAGAAGAAATTGTGAGTAGACAACAATAATAAACAAGTATTGGATGGTGCGGAATATAGATGAAGCTTTGAGGATCCATCAGTTGGTTGGAAGGCTGTCAATATGCAATGACAATGGATTCACCATAGAGATCAATGATCATTAGTTTTTAGGATGATCCATCAATGACACAAAGAAACCTTGTGGAAGACTAAGCTCTCTCTTACCCAGGCCTCTCTGATCCAAGCTGCCCAACATAAATATAAAATTACATCCCTTTAAGACCACCTCTATGTTTTTCCCATGTTCTTCACACGTCAATGCTAGGTGCATAGTAGGCCCAATACAGTATTGATAGGGCACTAAAGCAAAATTTACATAAGGCCCCACTTGGTTATGATCATAGCTGCCATTCTCAGTAGTTCTTTATATCCTTTCTTTATGTATACTCAGGAATTCCCCCCCCCCCCCAATTCTCCAGGCTCCGCCATCTATGATAGTTGTCCATTTTCCTCTCCATCTTTGGGTCTCACAATAGCTGCTATAGCCGCTGCCTTGGTTGTTAAACATCTGGCCTCTAACTATGACCGTGTCACTGATATGGTGGCACTGGATATTTTGTCCCCTACTCATCCTTATTTTAATAGCCTTTCAATAAGACAGTTTCTCAGCCCTGTGTTTCCAGTTGAGCTATTTTCAGAACCTATGGCCTAATTGGCTTCATATTTGCACCTAAGTTTTCATTCCAGGAATCAGAGGTGAAGGATGGCGTGGGTAGACTCTACCAGGGGCGCTCAGAGGTGCCCCTGGTAGCATCTATCTACGCCATCCCGCACCTCCGATGCCCGAAATGAAGATTTAGAAGCCATACTTTCTGGTTAGGGCCCTCTGTTCCTTCTTTTTTGAAGTTATTTATGGTGTCTGCACTGACTATGTCATTATTCTTGTTGTGCGCCTTGGCGTCATAAGCACATGCACTGGTTGACATGCTAAATTTATCACTTGCGCAAAAAAAATATTTTTGCAAAATTGTACTCCAGGGGCCATCTGGCATAGTAATGTGTGAGAGTTTTTTTAGTTTTTTGTAAAAATGTATGAACATAATACATTTTTGGCAGCTAGTGGAAAAACCACACACTTACGTAGCAGATTGTACACTGCATGTAAATATGTGCTAATGATTCATCCCCCCCCCCTCTTAAACGGATACTCCGGTGCTTACACATCTTATCCCCTATCCAAAGGATAGGGGATAAGATGCCTGATCGCGGGAGTCCCGCAGCTGGGGACGCCCCATTTGTAATCAGTCCCCGGAGCGTGTTCGCTCCAGGTCTGATTACGGTCGACCGCAGGGCCAGCGGCGTGTGACGTCACGCCCCTGCCCCGTATGACGTCACGCTCTGCCCCTCAATGCAAGCTTACGGGAGGGGGCTTGAAAGCTATCATGCCCCCTCTCGTAGGCTTGCATTGAGGGGCGGAGCGTGACATCACACTGGGGCGGGGGCGTGGCGTCACACGCCGACGGCCCTGCGGTCGACCGTAATCAGACCCGGAGCAAACACGCTTCGGGGACTGATTACAAACGGGGTGCCGCGTGCATGATCCCGGGCGTCCCCAGCTGCGGGACTCCCGCGATCAGGCATCTTATCCCCTATCCTTTGGATAGGGGATAAGATGTGTAAGCACCGGAGTACCCCTTTAAAGAATAGGTATAACATTTTTTTACATTTCAATTCTAGTGTAGACACCCTTGAACATTATGGTACCTGGGTCTGATCTTATGAACCTTTTTATCCAACCAGCTCCTTATTGGAACCTAATAGAAGTATTAGAGATATAGGTAAACAAGTGTACAGGGACAGAGGGAGTAGTGTGTCTTTAGGATGGAGCTTTATATGCTATGCCTTATGAAATTAAAAGGAAAAAAGGCTACACCAAATGTAATGACTGACATACAAGGCTAAGCCCAGAGCCCAAGATCACATGTTTGTGCTATGCATACTGCAGGGACTGTTACCGCTCATGCCCCTATTTAGTATGCATGGCACAGACATCTGATCTTTATAAAGGGCTGGGCTCACAGTGACATTCTAAAAGAGCAGTGAGTGGGCAATGCTGTGGCACTTCGGCAGCTTTGCCCCGCCTTCTTGACACTTCATCCCAGAATAATAACCTTATTTTATAATTTCTTTAAAAGACCATCAACAATAGAAAAGGTAATGTTGATGTTAGTGCATTTTTATCTCTCAGTCCATAACAGATTCCCTTAAATGTGTTTTTATAAAGAGAGTAGACACTCCACCAATGTAGATTTAAATTTGCCTTAATGTCGACAACTGTCAAATCATAAAGTACCAATCCATAGAGTACACTAGGTGCCGGGACAAGATGATTTGACTTATGTAAATTTACATCATCCATCATGGATGGATCAATTGTTAAAGTATCAGGTTCGAAGTAAATCAGATAGATTTGCATATTGAGAGAACTAATACCAAAGAGATTTCTTTGTAAATATTACTATACGTACTGTATAAAAATAACTTTAGAATTGGGGTTGATGACTCCTGGTGAATATGGCCAATTCCTCCTAAGAAGATAATTTATTTTAAATGTTCCTATTTTGATCCTGGTCAAATCTAACTCAAAATATTGGAAATTAAAATGTGTGTTTTCATCCTCCTGTCACACATGTGAATGCTTCCTTAGTGATGTCTTTGGATTGGACTGATTGATGGATTCTAAAGTATATTGATCATAGACATTCATTAGTTTTGCTTCAATAAACAAAAAGTGACAAGTCCATTCTCTCTGGTTATATTAATTATAAGAATTATTTATACCAACATATCTTAAAGGGGTTATCCAGGAATAAAAAACAATTGTCCTTGGGCTGTGTATGGTATTACAACTTGGCTCTGTTTACTTTACTTTAATTGAACTGCAATACCACACATAGCCCAAGGAAAGCTGTAGCGCTGTTTTAGAAAGAAATCAGCTCAGTTTTTCTAACCCTGGACAACCCCTTTAAAGGGAGCAGAGAAGGTACCAGGGAGCAGAGAAGGTACTGATTTTTCTCATTCTCCGACACTACACCTCCACTCCAAAAAAATATACAGAAAAAAAGAATATGAGAGAAGGTGCTATACATTGCTGTTACCCTTTCACGTTTTGGAGCAAGAGGCACAACACGGTTACAAGCATGTATATATGTGTGTGTATATATATATATATATATATATATATATATATATATATATATATATATATATATATATACTTCTTTAGCAGATGGGAGCAGCCAACATCCATCACCAGGATATGGGATAGAACAGTAAAGACAATGAAGAATAGCAGTGGAAGTTCATAAGAATGCTGTAAAGTATGGATGATTAGAATGGCGCTGACCGGTGAATGAAGCAACTGTTAGTGGACTGATATTAAAATAATATAGAATCTACACATTATATTCTACACAGATATTCTTTCCTTATGAAGAGATTTCTGTCTTGGCATACATTCCCAGTGAGTTGCTAAGACTGTGAGTTGGAGTGAAACACTGATTTTTAAAGGGAATCTGACAGTTTGTTCATTTGCACAAAATCCTATACACAGGGTTATATTGTGGGTGAACATGAGTAAAATGATGTTTTACTTACCCCGATTGGTGGTCCTGTTAGTGAGATGCAGCCCCTGTTGCTAATATGTAGTGTTGCTCGCGAATATTCGCAATTCGAATATTATTCGCGAATATCGCATATTCGCGAATTCGCAAATTTCGCGAATATAGCGCTATACATTCGTAATTACGAATATTCGTTTTTTTTTTTTTGTTTTTTTTCTTCACAGCACACATCACAGTGATCACCCCTCTCTGCTTCCAGCTTGTGTGGTGTAAAGAAGGCTGTAATACTACTGTGTGAGACTGCCGGACGAAAGTTCGCATATGCGAAAATTAGAATATGCTAATTTTCGCATATGCGAATTTTCGCGTATATTAATTTTAATATGTTAATTTTCGTATATGTTAATTTTCGCATACGCGAATGTTCGCATATGCGAAAATAAAACGGGAATATTACGAATATGCGAATATTCGCGAATATATGACGAATATTCGTCCATATATTCGCGAATATTCGCGAATTCGAATATGGCCTATGCCGCTCAACACTACTAATATGTAAACAAGCTCTTTCTCGCAATCATCTGTCCCATCGTCTCCCCTTTCCCCTTCAACTCCCGTCTCCATTGCGTCAACTCCCGTCTCTCTGCATTTGCATATTAGCAAGCAGGGCTGTATCATACTAACTGGACCACTGATCAGGGTGAGTAAAACATTGTTTTACTCATGTTCACCCACACTATAACCCTGTATGGGGTAGAGTGCAGGTGAACAAGTTGTCAGATTCCCTTTAAGGGAAAGCTAACTGAAAAGGTGGTGTGAGAGCTGCTTTGCATGTCTTTTCTTCCAGGGCTTCCCATTATAGCCTTAATGGCCTATAAGTCCCCACAGGTCTTTATAATACTCTTCTTAAGAAGAAACATTATCATTTTATTCTAGCCAGACACATGTTTGTTAGGAATCAGTCAATCCCTCTAATTATCTTGTGGAAATAAATGGGTACTCACATGTCTAGGAAGCCTGGTAAGATAAAGCTGTATATATGTGATATTAAGGCTAGTACTCTTGCATCTCCAAGGATGCATTGACCTTTTCATAGTGCAAGCATCTGCTAACACTAGCAGTACATGCGCAGTATGGGAATTTCAAGAACTACCCATTTCTTCCCTTGTTGCTGTTGACGTTTATATACGATCCCTGCTATACATGCTGGGTACAGTGCACATGACATCAACAGAAGATGAGTTACGTTCCCCCAAGAAATTAGAAAACACCTTAAAAGGGGTAGAATTTAATATTTTCTGATTGTTCCCAACCTGCCTATTAAAATAACGAACACTTTAACTCCACTCCCTCATAGCACCAGTAAGGGGTGACTGTGACTTTGCTTTCTCCCAAGCTGAAGAGCGTAGTATCTACAGCTGGGACAACTGACAGTGCCGGTCACCAATTACCGATTAAGGCAGGACACCACCGCGGCCAGTGATTGGCAGTTCCGTCCGGTTCCGTCAAGCAGACTGTTAGCCGGGACCATTCAAATATGGGGCGCTCTGATCCTGAAGCTATAAGGAAGGAGAAATGTTTGTTATTTTATTAGGCAGCCTGTGGACATTAAAGTGTACCTGTCCTGTACCTGTACCTTAACAAAAACAGTTTATATAATGTAGATCAGGCATAGGCAACCTTCTGAACAGCAGACTCTGTACACTGAGGACAAGCAGGGCTCTGCACACTGAGGACAAGCAGGGCTCTGTACACTGAGGACAAGCAGGGCTCTGTGCACTGAGGACAAGCAGGGCTCTGTACACTGAGGACAAGAAGGGTTCTGTGCACTGAGGACAAGCAGGGCTCTGTACACTGAAGACAAGCAGGGCTCTGTATACTGAGGACAAGCAGGGCTCTGTGCACTGAGGACAAGCAGGGCTCTGTACACTGAGGACAAGCAGGGCTCTGTACACTGAGGACAAGCAGGGCTCTCTACACTGAGGACAAGCAGGGCTCTGTACACTGAGAACAAGCAGGGCTCTGTACACTGAGGACAAGCAGGGCTCTGTGCACTGAGGACAAGCAGAGCTCTGTACACTGAGGACAAGCAGGGCTCTGTACACTGAGAACAAGCAGGGCTCTGTGCACTGAGGACAAGCAGAGCTCTGTACACTGAGGACAAGCAGGGCTCTGTACACTGAGAACAAGCAGGGCTCTGTGCACTGAGGACAAGCAGGGCTCTCTGCACTGAGGACAAGCAGGGCTTTGTACACTGAGGACAAGCAGGGCTCTGTACACTGAGGACAAGCAGGGCTCTGTACACTGAGGACAAGCAGGGCTCTGTACACTGAGGACAAGCAGGGCTCTGTACACTGAGGACAAGCAGGGTTATGTACATTGAGGCTCTATGACACGCTCCCAGCTCACACAGCAGGATGTTTGACAAGCCAAGAGCCTGCACAGTGCCCTGCTTCTCCTGCCCTCACTTCCTGTATTTGGTCTCCTCCTAGAGACACACAGGCAATAGCTGCAGGGACAGCATTTTTTCACACAAAAATATACATATTTCTTAATCAATGTATATTGCAAATATACAAATAATGGTATTATCTACATTATATCAAATGTTTTTGTTACTGACAGGTACACTTTAAAAAAATATTAAATTCTACCGGACAACCCCTTTAAAGGTAGCTTGATAGTCTAAAATGTTTTTCTTTTCTAATTCTCTCCAGTAAATTTGTATTAATCTCTTCAAGAGTCAAAATATTACCAGATAATAACTATTGACATTTCTACTTTTTTCAGTGGTATTTAAGATACGATAATTTTTCTTTGCTATATGACCGCACAGTTGGCAACTCTGATAAATCAAAAAGGTAAATGCTACACTTAAGACTTAGGTCCTAATTTGGCTCCTCTTTAATTTAATCAAAGGCGCGATGACTGACGGTAACATATTTCTTGGCATTTTGGAGAACACTATGCCGTACGACGAAGTGCGCAGAGTTTTGAAAATAGCCTTGGTAACTAGTTAACACGAGCATTTCTTTTTTTTTTCTTTTTTTTTTTTTTTTGAGCTCTGAAGGAAAAGTTCAGCTTTGTTGAATTAAACAGAGAGAGTTGTCATCCGTCCAGCATTGTTCCTATCGAGACAAAATACTGGAGGGCTGCCAGTTGTTTCTTATGATCCTCCGAGCCAAGGCTTTCGCTACATTCGCAAATGATATGCCTTTGCAAATTGCTGGACAAAAACTGTATACTTCAATAATTAAAGTGATAAAAGAGAGCGATAATGGGGATTGTCTGTGCTGAAAGCTGGGAATTAATTCATAATGGAAGGTCTATTCTGCAATTACCATACAGTAAATACTAATAAATCGAATCATCCCTCCCATTACTGCCGGGATCCGCTCTTCATTGGAGACCATACAGCCCATACATTTTCTGTCTAATATTGTGTAAGATATATACGCTAATAGAATATGGTGCAGCTCAGGTTTTAAAGGGATACTACAGTGAAAACATTTTTTTTTTTAAATCAAGTTAAACTGATTTGTAAATTACTTCTATGACCTCACTCACTGTGTTCTTTTTATTGCACACATTGGGCATATCATTGATACAGTCAAATAGATTACAGTGGTCCCTCAACATACGATGGTAATCCGTTCCAAATGGACCATCGTTTGTTGAAACCATCGTATGTTGAGGGATCCGTGCAATGTAAAGTATAGGACAGTGGTGTACAACTTGTGGACCTCTAGATGTTGCAAAACTACAACACCCAGCATGCCCGGACAGCCAATGGCTGTCCGGGCATGCTGAGAGTTATAGTTTTGCAACATTTGGAGGTCCGTAGGTTGAAGACCACTGGTATTGGAGGTTGTACTCACGTGTCCCCGCCGCTCCGGACCGTCACCGCTTGTCACAGCTGCCCTGGATATCGCCTTTCATCGCTGTCGCCGCGTCCCCGGGGTGTACCCGACGCTCCGGCAAGGCCTCTGCTTCCCCGGCATCCTTGCTCTCATGTCGCCGCCATCACATCACTACGCATGCCGCTCCTATTTGATGACGGGACGGCGTGTGCAGCGACATGATGACAATGGAGAGCGCCGACGATGTAGGGGATCTCGAAGAGGACGTGCCAGAGCCCCGAGGACAGGTAAGAGACCTTCACCGGAGCACACAGGGCACCGTAAACGGCTATCCGGTGGCAGCTGAAGCAGTCTGCGCTGCCGGATAGCCGTTTATGCGATGGCCCCGACATACAAAAGCATTGTATGTTGATGCTGCCTTCAACATGCGATGGCCTCTGAGAGACCATCGTATGGGGAAATGATCATATGCCGGGGCCATCGTAGGTCGGGGGGTCACTGCATAGGGTACAATCATAACAAAAGAACCTTAGTGACAAGTTATGGGCTCCAACGTCAGTTCCAAATGGGGTTGTCAACTGCTGGACCTTTGGGGCCTATTACTGTATCAAATATACAGCCATGATAAAAAAGAAAGTACATTCTCATTGTGTTGTATCGTTTTAGGTATCAGGACATAATATAAAACATTGTCCTTAGAAGGTCTTAAAATTAGGTAAGCACAACTTCAGATAAAAACAACACACAACATATTCCATCATGTCAATCAATAGTCCTTAAAAGCTTTATAGCTTATCTGAAACGAGACAAGACAGGCTTGTTACGCCTAGCGCTCCGGGTCCCCGCTCCTCCCCGGAGCGCTCACGGCGTCTTTCTCCCTGCAGCGCCCCGGTCGGTCCCGCTGACCGGGAGCGCTGCACTATCTTGGCCGTTGGGGATGCGATTCGCACAGCGGGACGCGCCCGCTCGCGAATCGCATCCCAGGTCACTTACCCGTCCCGGTCCCCTGCTGTCATGTGCTGGCGCGCGCGGCTCCGCTCTCTAGGGCGCGCGCGCGCCAGCTCTCTGAGACTTAAAGGGCCAGTGCACCAATGATTGGTGCCTGGCCCAATTAGCTTAATTAGCTTCCACCTGGTCCCTGACTATATCTGACCTCCTCCCATGCACTCCCTTGCCGGATCTTGTTGCCTTGTGCCAGTGAAAGCGTTTAGTGTGTCCAAAGCCTGTGTACCTGAACTTCTGCTACCCATCTTGACTACGAACCTTGCCGCCTGCCCCCGACCTTCTGCTACGTCTGACCTTGCCTCTGCCTAGTCCTTCTGTCCCACGCCTTCTCAGCAGTCAGCGAGGTAGAGCCGTTGCTAGTGGATACGACCTGGTTGCTACTGCCGCAGCAAGACCATCCCGCTTTGCGGCGGGCTCTGGTGAAAACCAGTAGCCTCTTAGAACCGGTCCACTAGCACGGTCCACGCCAATCCCTCGCTGACACAGAGGATCCACTACCTGGAAGCCGAATCGTGACAGTAGATCCGGCCATGGATCCCGCTGAGGTGCCGCTGCCAACTCTCGCTGATCTTCCCACGGTGGTCGCTCAGCAATCGCAGCAGATTGCCCAACAAGGACAGCAGCTGTCGCAGTTGACCGCCATGTTACAGCAACTTCTGCCTCTGCTACAGCAGCAACCATCTCCTCCACCAGCTCCTGCACCTCCTCCGCAGCGAGTGGCCGCTCCTAACCTACGCTTGTCCCTGCCGGACAAATTTGATGGGGACTCTAGACTCTGCCGTGGATTTTTGTCTCAGTGTTCCCTGCATATGGAGATGTTGTCGGACTTGTTTCCTACAGAACGGTCTAAGGTGGCGTTCGTAGTAAGCCTTCTTTCAGGAAAGGCCTTGTCTTGGGCCACACCGCTCTGGGACCGCAATGATCCTGCCACAGCCACAGTCCAGTCTTTCTTCGCTGAAGTCCGAAGTGTCTTCGAGGAACCTGCCCGAGCCTCTTCTGCCGAGACTGCCCTGCTGAACCTGGTCCAGGGTAATTCTTCCGTTGGCGAGTACGCCATACAATTCCGTACTCTTGCTTCTGAACTATCCTGGAATAATGAGGCTCTCTGCGCGACCTTTAAAAAAGGCCTATCCAGTCGCATCAAGGATGTGCTGGCCGCACGAGAGATTCCTGCCAACCTCCAAGAACTCATCCATTTGGCTACCCGCATTGACATGCGTTTTTCTGAGCGACACCAAGAGCACCGCCAGGAAAAAGACTTAGATCTCTGGGCACCTCTCCCACAGCATCCTTTGCAGTCTTCGCCTGGGCCTCCCGCCGAGGAGGCCATGCAAGTGGATCGGTCTCGCCTGACCCAGGAAGAGAGGAATCGCCGTAGAGAAGAAAATCTCTGTCTGTACTGTGCCAGTACTGAGCATTTCTTGGTGGATTGCCCTATCCGTCCTCCACGCCTGGGAAACGCACGCACGCACCCAGCTCACGTGGGTGTTGCATCTTTTGGTTCTAAGTCTTCTTCTCCACGTCTCACGGTGCCCGTGCGGATTTCTTCTACAGCCAACTCCTCCCTCTCAGCCGTGGCCTGCTTGGACTCTGGTGCCTCTGGAAATTTTATTTTGGAGTCGTTTGTTAATAAATTCAGCATCCCGGTGACCCGTCTCGTCAAGCCGCTCTACATTTCCGCGGTCAACGGAGCCAGATTGGACTGCACCGTGCGTTACCGCACAGAACCCCTCCTGATGTCTATTGGACCCCACCTCGAGAGAATTGAGCTCTTCGTTCTCCCCGGCTGTACCTCTGAGGTCCTCCTCGGTCTGCCATGGCTCCGGCTTCATTCCCCCACCCTTGATTGGACCACCGGGGAGATCAAGAACTGGGACTCTGCCTGCCACAGGAAGTGCCTTTCCCCCCCTCCCAGTCCCGTCAGGCAAGCCTCTGTGCCTCCCCATGGCCCCCATCCTGGTGTCACACTGCCCCGTGCCAGGCCTCGCCCTCTGCCCTCCCTCCCCATTCCCACTCCTGCTGTACTGCCTGCCGTTGAGGAAACCCTCCATTCTTTCCCGGTGTCCTCATCCCAGGGGAGGCAGTTACCGGACAAAGAGAAGGGGAGACCTAAGGGGGGGGGTACTGTTACGCCTAGCGCTCCGGGTCCCCGCTCCTCCCCGGAGCGCTCACGGCGTCTTTCTCCCTGCAGCGCCCCGGTCGGTCCCGCTGACCGGGAGCGCTGCACTATCTTGGCCGTTGGGGATGCGATTCGCACAGCGGGACGCGCCCGCTCGCGAATCGCATCCCAGGTCACTTACCCGTCCCGGTCCCCTGCTGTCATGTGCTGGCGCGCGCGGCTCCGCTCTCTAGGGCGCGCGCGCGCCAGCTCTCTGAGACTTAAAGGGCCAGTGCACCAATGATTGGTGCCTGGCCCAATTAGCTTAATTAGCTTCCACCTGGTCCCTGACTATATCTGACCTCCTCCCATGCACTCCCTTGCCGGATCTTGTTGCCTTGTGCCAGTGAAAGCGTTTAGTGTGTCCAAAGCCTGTGTACCTGAACTTCTGCTACCCATCTTGACTACGAACCTTGCCGCCTGCCCCCGACCTTCTGCTACGTCTGACCTTGCCTCTGCCTAGTCCTTCTGTCCCACGCCTTCTCAGCAGTCAGCGAGGTAGAGCCGTTGCTAGTGGATACGACCTGGTTGCTACTGCCGCAGCAAGACCATCCCGCTTTGCGGCGGGCTCTGGTGAAAACCAGTAGCCTCTTAGAACCGGTCCACTAGCACGGTCCACGCCAATCCCTCGCTGACACAGAGGATCCACTACCTGGAAGCCGAATCGTGACAAGGCTTAGCATGTTTCAAAGGGTTATCACTTAGTTATAAGCATCGTGCTTATGACTAAATGGTCACCCACCTAAAATGCATCAACTCTTAGTTGTCTTGTTTGAGAAGTTGTTTCTAAAAGATCCACAATGAAATATAAAGCTTTTATGAACTATTGGGTCGCTGGATTCTACTTCTTTATCTCTTAATTGATCCTGCATCTGGTGGGTTGTCTAAGCAGCTCCAGTAGATCCTTGGGTGGTGAGTTAAATATTCTTGGTGTTTGGTTCATGTTATTCTTTATTTAAAAAAAAAAATGAAGCCAAAATGAAAAAGCCATGTGGAAAAAAAATTAAGAACACCACACGAATCAACTCATGAAACCTCATTTAGCTGCAATAACTTGAACTAACAATTTTCTGTATGATTTTATCAGTCTCTCACATGGTTCTGAAGGAATTTTGGCCCGCTCTTCATGACAATGCTGCTTTAGTTCATTAAAGTTTGTGGACAATAGTTTATGCACAACTTTCTTAAAGGGGTACTCCGCTCCAAAGGATAGGGGATAAGATGTCTGATCGCGGAGGCCCCACCGCTGGGGCCCCCGCGATCTTCGCTGCGGCACCCCAGACATCAAGTGCACAGAAAAAACTTCTGACTGGCGATGCGGGGTGGAGGCTCGTGAAGTCACGGCCACACCCCCTCACTGCAAGTCTATGCAAGTCATTGCGGGGATGTGGCCGTGACGTAACAAGCAAGGCACGGCTGTGATGTCACAAGCCTCCGGCGCTGAACCCGATGCTCTTAACGAACGCAGAACTAACCATCTCCCTTCCCTATCAGTGCTTCTAGGCTGGATTTGGGCTTGAGGTGAATCGCTGCTGTAAAAAAGCTTTTCTGTGCAACATACTGCTCTCTGTCCCTCTCTCTCTCTGCAATAGAACACTGATGTGAGTGGCCGCAAGATGGCTGCCGATTATATAGGGCTGTGACATTACAGGGGTTGCTAGCTGCTGATAGGCTGCATGCTGCATGTGATTCAGGGTTATCCTGCCGACCCTTGTTTCCGCCTTCCCAGGGAGATTGTGCAGGTCCCCAATGGCGGGTCCTCTGCGATCAGACATCTTATTCTCTAGCCTTTGGATAGGGGATGAGATGTCTAGGGGCGAAGTACCCCTTTAAAGGCTCCACACTCCTGTGAGCTGGTACATTGGTAGGGGGTGCAATGGGTCTTTACTCAATGAAATGATCACCCAACAAAGTGGAGGCAGTCTGTTAATACATTATTTATGCTGGTATTAGCAAAAGGGCAACCTGTTAGTGTGTAAATATCTGTCAAATGTGAATTTATCACAAGACAAAAATGTAACCTCGGGCAGGTGATTCTCCGAATAAGTAGAATGGATCCAGTTTAGATAAACAATGAAGTGTTTATTTCACAAGGTGCAACACTTTTCTAGCCTGTACAAGGCTCTTCATCAGGCTTTAGTGTGTAAATGTCTATCTGCTACTTATGGTGCACTAATCTCTTTTGGCAGTGTCACGTTGGTCAGCTCAAAGGGCTGTTGAAGTTCTTTACTCACTGTGGTACTGCAATTCCCTCTGCGGTGTGGAGGTCTTAAAACTTGAGCAGTTACTGATCCCAAGCCCAGCCAGCAGCCCCCAAAATCCATAAGTTCTTGGCTGGTACGTGTGCAAGGTTATTTCCACAGACTAGGGACATTTTATCTTATTTCTCTTGAAGGCCAAGTTAAATGGGCACTCTCATTAAAAATGTTTTTGCTATTGCACTCTTTATGGTCAATAAAAAAAATGAAGTTTTCTATGTTTTATTTGTGCTTAAAAAAAGCTCAAGAGCACATTTTCCCCCATCTCATACACAGACTTTGGACTGAAGCCCAAATACAGGAAGTGCAGCCTGGAGTGCTGAGGGGGTGTGTCCAGCCTCATCCAATCATAGCTCCTCTCACACTTAACTTAACTGCCATATACTGTTGGCTGGACACCCCCCCCTCCCCTCAGCACTCCAGGCTGCACTTCCTGTGTTTGGGCTTCAGTCCAAAGTCTGTGTATGAGATGGGGGAAAATGTGCTCTTGAGCTTTTTTAAGCACAAATAAAGCATTGAAAACTTATTTTTTTAACCAAAGTATATTAGAAATATTTTTTATTGACCATAAGGAGTGCAATAGCAAAAATGAGTTTTAATGAGAGTTACCATTTAATTCTGGTATTCTCCATGTTGAAGATGTTGCCGGGATAACGGTCTCTCAGCTGTGGAGCCGCTATGGTGCTGACTGTCTGTTTGCAGGAAAGAAAATCTTGTGCTTGGGTGCCTTTCTTAGGACTAGGTGGTTTCCTAGGACTTTAGGGATAGTTCACAGGAGCCAGAACTGCCCAGACAGTAGCAAATGCATTCATTTTCTCTGTGTCCAACTCAGACTCATTTAAGTTCCCTGGGTGGAAGGGAGGCTATCCCAAAAGACTCCACCCTACTTTAAAATCTTTCTCATAATAAACCTTTGGGCAAAGTGAGGCATATGGAAGATAACAGCATAGCACAAACGAAAATAATTAAATAAGGCTGTTTGCAGAAGCATGAGTTAACCTTTCAGCTACCTGCCAGGAACTGGTATAAGTGTAAAAACAGAATGAAAACGTGTAGTATAGTGTATGAACAATATACAGGCATTAAAAAAATATGTAACAATACTCAACCCAAAAGGTTGCTCTGGGACATTGCAATAAAGGTGGTAATCCCAAAATATAAAGTTGTCCCCTATCGTATTCTGGTCCAACCGATGGGACACACGGATCTGCTAGTTATCTCCTATCCTGTGGGGATAACTGCTGTAAGGTAATATCTGTAATAATGTTGGTATTTCTAAGGTTATAAAGTGATCTTAAAGGGGACCAGTCATCATTTCTGGCATGTAAGCATTCTAAAATCTGTGTATTCTGGATCATGCTTTTTATAGGTTTCCCCTTGGCATATGCCTTGGCTCTATTATAGTGCCACTTTAATGCTTGTGGATGTTCCAAAGTACATATGAATACCATAAATTCCTCTTTACGTATATTAATTATGTGGCTAAGTTAAGAAAAGTAAGAATAAATACTTGCAAAGACAAAAATATCTAGTGCCATTACTTCTGGAGATGATAATCTCAAAGGAAAGAAAATGTAGATATCACCATGCGGTGTTGTTTTTGGAGCACAAGGCCACTATGCATGTATAAATATGGTTATCGCCGGTGGAGACCTGCATCCCAGACTGGTATCCTAGACAGGATTGGTGCATGTACTGGAGACAAGTATGTGAGGTCCAAATGGAGCTCAGGAAGAATGGGAGCTGAGAGGAGCTCCCGCATGTGTGCTGATAAACCGTGAAAGGAACCATAAGAGAAAGTAATAAAACATTAGAAAGACGGATCGGGTCCTGATGAAGAGAGGATATCCTTTTTCGAAACACATTGCCTGTACTATGATAAATGCTTTTATTATTTTCTCTCCTGATCCATATCATGGTTTACCACTTGAAATGGGTGACCACCTGAGCTCCCATTCTTCCTGATCACCATTGGAACTCATATACTTGTCTCCATGTCAGGTGAGAAGACCCAGGTTATTAAAGGGGTACTCTGTCCCTAAACAACTTATCCCCTATCCAAAGGATAGACCTTCGAATCCTTGCCGGATGACTGGTGAGGCAGGGCAGAGGCTCGTGACGTAACGGCAACACCCCGCACGTGAAGTCATGGCCATGCCCACTCAATGCAAGTCTATTGGAGGGGGCGTGATGGCCATCACGCACCCTCCCATAGACTTGCATTGAGGGAGCGTGGCTGTGACATCACGAGCCCCTGGTGCTGAACCCGATGCTCTATACAAATGCTGGGTGTAGCAAGGAGATCGTGGGGGTCCCCAGCGGCAGAACCCTCATGATCAGACATCTTATCCACTATCCTTTGGATGGGGGATAAGATGTCCAGAGGCGGAGTACCCTTTTAACCAGAAGAAGCAGCCCAATGACTGAAGATAACTTTGGGTGTAGTTGGTTATTTTTTTTTACATGGATTGCTGGGCATAGAAATATTTAGAACTGCTGCACTAGTTGATATCCTGTTTGAACAAAAAGTGAAGGGAAATATGTCTTTATTGTTCTTAATCAAACTTTATCAGCTGATTCCAGAACAAGGAGTGTTATGAACTGTAAGATAATGTTGAGTACTGTTCCTGAACATGTGCTTTCAGGCCATCACATCATATGAGTTGAATATTGCTGCTTACACTTAAAAAAAAAACAAGGAAAATTAAACTGACCGAAAACATCTTCTGACAAGTTGTTTTTCCACAACAGGAAAATCTGTAAAAGAAAGTACGGCCGAGACACACAATAAAGCCTTTCTTCTGGCATCTAAGGAGCTATAAGAGAATTCTGCAACTTCTTCTACCCATGTGATACCAACTCTACATTACACCATGCTGCTAGAGAAATGAACCTGGGAATGAACTGGCTGCACGCAACAGAGATCTGGTCAAGTAAAATGAAAAAAAAAATGAAAGCTGAGTTCACACCTGCATTGGGAACTAATCTGTTCCAGAAAAAACCTTACAATCTGTAAAAGACAATGGCCCTCATTTACTAAGAGTGTTGTGTAGGTTTCTTTGTGGGATTTAATTCCCTACAATTTATTTTCCATGGTATTTACTAAGGGTTCCCTACATTTTCCACTTTCCCTACACTTTGCTTTTTTTTACACAAATTTTATGTGGAAACCTTAGTAAATATGTTGGGTTTTTGTGAAAATGTCGGGAACATGCCCCTTTTCGAAGACCACGCCTCCTTTCCCAGGGACCGCGCCCCTTTTCCAGGTTTTCTTAGCAAAATGGAGAGTTAGTCGGGTTTTTTCAATTCTGGCACAATTTCTGGCACAAATCTGGCGCAGAAAGAATTTCTGGCGCAATGCGACAGAATCTGGCGCACAACCCGACAAAACATGTCGGGGTTGCAATAGTAAATAAGGGCCAATGTATTTATGGGGTCTGTGTAGTTCCGCCATGATGTGATGTCTGTGGTTTTGATGGCAAGAATGGGTCGCATTGTTCCTACCATATGTGACAGAATTTGAGCTAACGCAGATGTGAACAGAGCCTTAATCTGTTTAGATTAAGATACATTGTTTAATTCGTGGTTAGAGGGGTTTTTTGAGGTGGTCTCATGGGCTGGTATTGGGGACTTAAATGGATTTTCCTCCAAACTGGCCTTATTGTAAAGAATAAACTTAATGTGGTAAGTGCTCATTCACAGGCCTCCCACCCACCACTCTTAATCCCCATAAAGCTTTGCTTCCGGCTGTTGATGGCCAGTCACATGATTATCAGCTGTGCCTCGACAGTGGTATTGACCACTGAAGGCTTACGGCAGAGCTACTAGTGGCCGATGCTTTACAGGACCGTGCAAGGCCAAGTCTCCTCCCTCCTTGTCTTAGTTCCTGCCCACTTGGAAGGAACAGGACTCCTGTCAAAATTCTGGCCCCTCTACATACACTACTAGGCAGCCAGACACACATTGTACGATTGGCTACTTATATAAAGTTTAAAGGGGTACTCCGCCCCTAGACATTTTATCCCCTATCCAAAGGATAGGGGATAAGATGTCTGATCGTGGAGGTCACGCCTCTGGTCACCCCCACAATCTCGGCTGCAGCACCCCAGACATCCGGTGCACGGAGCGAACTTAGATCTGTGCCTGATGACTGGCGATGTGGGGCTGAGGCTCGTGACGTCACAGCCACGCCCCCTCAATGCAAGTCTATGGGAGAGGGCATGACTGACATCACGCCCTCTCCCATAGACTTGCATTGAGGGGGCGTGGCCGTGATGCCACGACCCTCCGGCGCTGCACCCGACGCTTTAAACGAATGCCAGGGCAGCAGGGAGATAGGGGATACGATGTCTAGAGGCGGAGTACTCCTTTAAGCCAGCAAGTTTACCTCTGGCAGGTCACACATACATGCTCAGCCTGGTCCAGTGAAGCTACTAAAAGTAAGCTGCTTTATGCATCCCCACCTAACAGGGGTCCCTGCTCTTCGACATAGTTCCTGTTGGCTGTCCGGGCATGATTGAAGTTGGAGTTGTGCAATATCTGGAGGTCCACAGTTTGGAGACCACTAGGGCAATCCAGACCCAGGTCCAGCTCATCAATACAGTAACTATCATGTGATCATCTTATTAGTAAGGACTCTTCAAGTAACAGATTGTACAAAGCATCATTTCTGATAGCTGCTATTTTTTATTTATTTTTATATATATATATATATATATATATATATATATATATATACATATATATATATATATATATATATATTTTTTTTTTTAGTTTTCTCTTTTTCATGTCATTTTGTAATTTACACCACATGTTTACGTGGTCCCCATGATATGTTTCTGGTCATTCACGTGCCCCTAGTATACTGACCCTCATTAACCTGCAATGCCCAGTCCAGGACATCCCCCTTCTGATACATTAGCTGCGGTAATAGACACTACATGATGGATTTTTTTGTTTTCCTAATCTAAAAGTCTAATTACTGCGATAATTACAGCACTCAGCATTAAGAAAATAAATATTTCACTCTTAATATATTTCCATCATTAGCCGCCTCTTGACTCCATTACTACAGAGCAGCAGAAGTGGAAAGTTTATAACTTTTCTTCTGTAATTTTAATGATGCTCAACGATATGCACCACAGAGCATCGCACCTGAAGCGACTGCACACAACAAAAGTAGCATATGTTTTCTCAGCATCTATGTCAGTCGTATCAGAACCTTCTCACAGCAGGGGAAGTCTACTGAAATAGAAGCTGAGCACGTAGTTGCCGTACCAAATCTTTTCTGAAAGGTGTATGCCTTGCAGCACCATTGATTCTTCTTGAGAAAGAACAAAGACAACAGATGCACAAAAGTGTACAGACAGCAGAGAATTCTGCTGCGAAATTATGGCAAAGCTTAATCCCATGGCATGCCAGAGTAAAACGAAGACTAAAACTTTTTCCTCAAAATACATGCGTCAGTCGGAGGTTATTTGGAGAATAGGAAGCTTGAAAAAGTTCATAAGATATGTTTACACTGGGCGGTATACCGGTTCATACCGAATACTGACATTTTTGGGCTGCACGATATGAATTTTAACCCATACCGCAATACCGGTGTGGCCCCTCCCCCTCGGGAATGAATGAATCAGCCCAGCGCTGCGCTGTCCCCACATCAGGGAACTAATCCTATGTGACCTGTTCTGTCCCAAATTAATTATCAGCCCAGCCAGCGCTGTCCCCATCGGGGTAAATACTCACATATCACCCGCATGCGCTGCCCTCCTTGTCCTGTTTGTTGTGGCCGCCGGCGCTGACATTCCATACCAGTGGTCACCAACTTGCGGACCTCCAGATGTTGCAAAACTACAACTTTCAGCATGCCCGGACAGCCGTTGGCTGTCCGGGCATGCTGGAAGTTGTAGTTTTGCAACATCTGGAGGTCCGCAGGTTGGAGACCACTTCTCTATACTGTGCGGTATCCCTATGCCCGAGCTGAAAAAAATAAACAAAATGAACTTTAACTTACCTCCCGTTGGTCCGGTACCGGCCCTTGTTTCCTGGGGACGGGAACGTGGGACAGCCGTCAGCCTATCACCAGCCGCAGCGATGTTCCACCTCGGCCGGTGATAGGCTGAGCGCACTGTCATGTAAGAAGCCGGCCAGAGCTTCTTACATGACAGTGCGCTCAGCCTATCACCGGCCGAGGTGGAACATCGCTGCGGCCGGTGATAGGCTGACAGCTCGCCGACGTTCCCGTCCGCAGCATAAGGCCGACGTAGGTGTGTTAAACTTTATTTTCTTTACCTTTTGCAGTCCGGGCATAGAGGTACCGCACAGTATAGAGAGTGTCAGTGCCGGCGGCCGCAACAATCAGGACGAGGAGGGCAGCGCTTGCGGGTGATATGTGAGTATTTACCCCGATGGAGATATTGTCCATTACAGAGATCTTCATCTAACACCTGCTATCTCTAAAATGACTGCTAAATCCACACTCATGGCCGCAAATGTTGGCACCCCTGAAATTTTTCAAGAAAATGAAACATTCCTCATAGAAAAGGATTGCAGTAACACATGTTTTGCTATACACATGTTTATTCAATTTGTGTGTATTGGAACTAAACCAAAAAAGGGAGGAAAAAAAGCAAATTGGGCATAATGTCACACCAAACTCCAAAAATGGACTGGACAAAATTATTGGCACCCTTAACTTAATATTTGGCAGCACACCCTTTGGAAAAAATAACTGAAATCAGTTGCTTCCTATAACCATCAATAAGCTTCTTACACCTCTCAGCCGGAATGTTGGACCACTCTTCCTTTACAAACTGCTCCAGGTCTCTTATTGGAAGGCGCCTTTTCCCAACAGCAATTTTAAGATGTCTCCACAGGTGTTCAATGGGATTTAGATCTGGACTCATTGCTGGCCACTTTAGAACTCTCCAGCGCTTTGTTACCATCCATTTCTGGAGGCTTTTTCACATATATTTGGGGTCATTGTTCTGCTGGAAGACCCAAGATCTCGGACGCAAACCCAGATTTCTAACACTGGGCTGTGCAGCGCGACCCAAAATCCGTTGGTAATCCTCAGATTTTATGATGTCTTGCACACATTCAAGGCGCCCAGTGCCAGAGGCAGCAAAACAACCCCAAAACATAATTGAACCACCACCTTATTTCACTGTAGGTACTGTGTTCTTTTCTATGTAGGCCTCATTCTGCTTTTGGTAAACATTAGAATCATGTGCTTTACCAAAAAGCTCTATCCTGGTCTCAAGTGCACTGCGGGTGTACTACGATGCTCAGAAGAGTCACATTTGGCTTTTGGAAAGCAAGTTTAGCTGAAATGATTTTTGGGGGGCATGTCGCATTTAGGAAGCCCCTATGGTGCCAGAACAGCAAAAACAACCCCACATGGCAACTATTTTGGAAACTGCACCCCTTAAGGAAAGTAACAAGGGGTACAGTGAGACTTAACACCCCACAGGTGTTTGACAACTATTTGTTAAAGTCAGATGTGTATAATGCGCTCTCCTCTCACTCCTGAGCCTTGTTGTGCGCCCGCAGAGCATTTTACACCCACATATGGGGTATTTCCGTACTCAGGAGAAGTTGCGTTACAAATTTTGGGGGTCTTTTTTTCCTTTTACCTCTTGTGAAAACAAAAAGTATGGGGCAACACCAGCATGTTAGTGTAATTTTTTTTTACTTTTTTACACTAACAGGCTGGTGTAGCGCCCAACTTTTTATTTTCATAAAGGGGTAAAATGATAAAAAGCCCCCCTAAATGTGTAATGCCATTTCTGCCGAATACGGAAATACATCATATGTGGCCCTTAACTGTTTCCTTGAAATACGACAGGGCTCCGAAGTGAGAGAGCTCCATGCGCATTTCAGGACTAAATTAGGGATTGCATAGGGGTGGACATCGGGGTATTCTATGCCAGTGATTCCCAAACAGGGTGCCTCCAGCTGTTGCTAAACTCCCATAATGCCTGGACAGTCAGTGGCTGTCCGTAAATGCTGGGAGTTGTTGTTTTGCAACAGCTGGAGGCTCTGTTTGGAAACACTGCCGTACAATATGTTTTTCATTTTTATTTGGGGAGGACAGTGTAAGGGGTGTATATGTAGTGTTTTACGCTTTATTTTGTGTAGTGTAGTGAAGTGCAGTGTTTTTAGGGTGCATTCACACAGGCGGGGGTTTACGTTGAGTTTCCCACTAGGATTTTGCACTGCTGCAGTAAATTTGCTGTCATGTCCCTTTACAGAACGTGGTTCTGTGCAGTTCCTAAAGTCGCCTCAGGTAGAGTCCCTTAAGTGCACAGAGCTCTCCTGCAGGATCCCCCTAGGTCATTATTATGGTTACTGTTGTACATTAATTATGTATGTTTATTATTGGTATTGTACAGCGAATATAAGCTATGTGCAAAAGTTATTAAGATGTTTAAACTGTATAGGACCTTCCTAAGGTCATGTGATATTGTCATGTGTTATGTGATCCACCTGATACCCAGAGTTCCAATGGCACAAGTAACCACAGGCAACCAGCTACCAATGGTCTTTAGTAGTGTTGCTCGCGGATATTCGCAATACGAATTTTATTCGCGAATATCGCATATAGCGATATATATTCGTAATTACGAATATTCTTTTTTTGTTTGTTTTTTTTCACAGTACACATCACAGTGATCACCCCTCTCTGCTTCCAGCTTGTATGGTGTAAAGAAGGCTCTAATAGTACTGTGTGAGACTGGCGTGCGAATTTTCGCATATGCGAAAATTAGCATGTGCGAATTTTTGCTTGTTAATTTTTGTATATGCTAATTTTCGCATATGTTATTTTCGCATACACGAAAATAAAACGGGAATATTACGAACATGCGAATATTCGCGAATATATGGCGAATATTCGTCCATATATTCGCGAATATTCGCGAATTCGAATATGGCCTATGCCGCTCAACACTACTAAAGACTAGTGTTGAACGGCATAGGCCATATTCGAATTCGCGAATATATGGACGAATATTCGCCATATATTCGCGAATATTCGCATGTTCGTAATATTCCCGTTTTATTTTTCGCATATGCGAGCATTCGCACATGCGAAAATTTACATATGCGAAAATTTGCATATGCAAATGTTCGAATGTGCGGAAATTCGCACACCAGTCTCACACAGTAGTATTACAGCCTTCTTTACACCACACAAGCTGGAAGCAGAGAGGGATGATCACTGTGATGTGTACTGTGAAAGAAAAAAAAAAAACGAATATTCGTAATTACGAATATATAGCGCTATATTCGCGAATATTTGCGAATTCGCAAATAAAATTTACATTGCGAATATTCGCGAGCAACACTATTCACCACTGGACTACCCCTTTAAATGGTTGAATTAAATTTGCAATGAAGGCTGCAATGCACATGTGAACGAAGCCTAAGAGGATGAAGAACCAAAAACTGACTAGAGAAAATGTGGAATTGTGGAATATTGTACCTGCTGGTTCATGAATCAAGCATGTCAGTATATAGGAACAAGCTTAGTTTAATGCCATCACAATACATACATGGTGCACATATGTCATGTGATTAATAAAGACAAGTGACAACTAGTGTTGCTCGCGAATATTCGCAATTCAAATATTAGTCGTGAATATCGCATATTCGCGAATTCGCGAATTTCGCGAATATAGCGCTATATATTCGTAATTACGAATCTTCGTTTTTTTTATTTTTTATTTATTTTATTTTTTCACAGTACACATCACAGTGATCACCCCTCTCTGCTTCCAGCTTGTGTGGTGTAAAGAAGGCTGTAATACTACTGTGTGAGACCGGCGTGTGAAAATTCGCATATGCGAATATTAGCATATGCTAATTTCCGCATATGCGAATTTTCACACTTGCTAATTTTGTATATGTTAATTTTCACGTGTTAATTTTCGCATACGCGAACTTTCGCATATGCGAAAATAAAACGAGAATATAACGAATATGCGAATATTCGCGGATATATGACGAATATTCGTCCATATATTCGCGAATATTCGCGAATTCGAATATGGCATATGCCGCTCAACACTAGTGACAACCAACATTTCCATGAAGTTATGGTACTTGCAGGTGTACACCATATGGGAGTCACGATTCAGCTTGAAGTACCTTCTTCTGAAATCCCGATTAGTTTCTGTGATTCCGTAACAGGAGCTAAAGCTGATTAACAATAGTTAATTTATCCGCAGCTCAGCCTAACAAAGAGCAAACAAGAATGTCCACTTTTATTCCTCACTGTAAATAACCTAAAACTTAACTTTTATTTCCATTAAAAAAAATATTACATTTTGAAGTAACAAAAATTGGAAGGTGTGAAGTGTGAAGGTTTAAAAACACAGCACATAGTTACACCAGTCCATCACATATTAGATGTTGCTCTATTAGCATACACTGTCAGGAAAGTTTCCTAGGCATACCTGCAGTATATTCCTAGGTTATTGGTGTTCGTGCTGACTTATAGACACTATAATAGGGCCCCTCCTAACATGTTTCGTCACTACATGTGACGTCCTCAGAGGTTATGGGTAGACATGAGCGAACTTACAGTAAATTCGATTCGTCACGAACTTCTCGGCTCGGCAGTTGATGACTGCGTAAATTAGTTCAGCCTTCAGGTGCTCCGGTGGGCTGGAAAAGGTGGATACATTCTTAGGAAAGAGTCTCCTAGGACTGTATCCAGCCCACAAGAGCCCACAGGAGCTGAACTAATTCATGCAGGAAAAGTCATCAACTGCCGAGCCGAGAAGTTCGTGACGAATGGAATTTACTGTAAGTTCGCTCATCTCTAGTTATGGGGCAATGGCTGATACTCACAATTTAATATTTTCTGATGGAAATAAAAGTTAGTTATTTACAGTGGGGGATAAAAGTGGACATTCTTGCTTGGTCTTTGTTAGGCTGAGCTGCAGATACATTTGTTTTCTCCTTGGGTCACCCTACTAGCTAAAAATTTGATCATGTGTGATTCTAAGGTGCAGAGCATCATGTTGATGGTGCCAGAAAGCTGATGCCAGAAAGTTAAACAGATATGTAAATTACTTCTAGTTAAAATCTTAATCCTTCCAGTACTTATCAGCTGCTGTATGGTACACAGGAAGTTATTTTCTTTTTGAATTTCTTTCCAGTCTGACCACATTTCTCTCTGCTGACACCTCTGTCCATGTCAGGAACTGTCCAGAGCAGGATAGGTTTGCTATAGGGATTTTCTCCTGCTCTGGACATATCCTAAAATGGACAAAGGTGTCAGCAGAGAGCACTGTGGTCAGGCAGAAAGGAAATTCAAAAATAAAAAAACTTCCTCTGGAGCATACAGCAGCTGATAAGTACTGGAAGGATTAAGATTTTTAAATAGAAATAATTTACAAATCTGTTTAACTTTCTGGGGCACCAGTTGATTTACAAAATAAAAAATTTCATGGGAGTACCCCTTCAAGAATTCCTTATGACATAGTCCAGGCCCTTCTTTTAATGGCTAACATTTGATACATTTCTCAATTTATTTAAATAACTCAACAATGCTGCTCACAATACTAAAAATCCATAGATACATTTGTTTCACACAGTAAACATATTGTCCATTAGAGTCAATGACCTGAAAAAAAATAAAGTAAATCATTTATGGGCAGACTAGAACATGGTCTTATTAGTTCCTGAGGAAGTTTAAGGAACATTATGAATTCAGCTAAAAACCAACAGCACAATTTTAAAAGGTTGCATTGATCTGTATGTCATGCGGTGTAGGGAGCAACTCTATACAACCCCAGGGATAACATGAACATTCCAATACATCCATTAGGTATCTGCCTTCAGCACATGACCGCTGTATCTCAGCTGACTGTACTGACAAGAAACATGTTGGCTGGTTACATTGCTGGTCAACAAAGGTGCTAAGTATGAAAACAGAAAACACATTGTAATAGATCATAGTGTATATGCTATGTAATGCTTGTGTGTTAAGTATAGCTCAAACCTCACAGTATTCCAGTTCTTAAAAGGGTATTCCAGGACATTTTATTTGACTATGCTACAAGGGCTGTAAAGTTAGTGTAGTTCATAATATAGTGTCTGTACCTATGTGTGATGGTGATCTCACAATCCTTATGTGATCTTTGCCCCGATATTTATTTTTTAGCAGCATACAAAATGTGTTGTCTCTGGTTTTCCCAGGTTGCAGTGCAGCCCGAGACATTGCATCACTAGTAAGGTGATGAAAGGGAGCCTGTCTGTGCTTCAATGGGTGGAAAGACCGCTGGGTGGGGGATCATTCTCCACAAGGCTGCAGGGAATTGTCCCAGGTGTTCTTCAATCAGTGGGGTGGCTGCTGTGTGGAAGGGAGAAAAGTGATCTCACCCTTACAAACAAGGGATCCTGGGAGTTGTAGTTGGAGGCAGGGAGCTCCAACATGAAATAGCCATGAAGGTAGCAGTAGCAGCGTAATAGTGGA
Organism: Hyla sarda; assembly: GCF_029499605.1. NCBI lineage: Eukaryota > Metazoa > Chordata > Amphibia > Anura > Hylidae > Hyla > Hyla sarda. The sequence goes on from NC_079193.1 coordinate 51,005,988, forward strand.
CATAAAACACAGCAATTTAGCCCCGAGACAAGCCCGGATCCTTCCTAATCATGTCCATTACTGTCTGGCAGGCAAGTACTAAAGTGGATAACCCCTTTAAATATAATTTGGAAGAGTTATTTTTCAATAAAAAAAAAAAAGTAATTAATGAATATATATATATATATATATATATATATATATATATATATATATCTATATCATTTAATGTATTTATTTATCTATCAATCTATTCCCAGGCCTACCCTTTGAAACTATATTTTAGTTGAGCATTGAAGCAGCATCTGTGTGAGTATAACTGTTTTTAATTTGTATACATGCCCAGCTCTATCTATCTCCTATCTATCTATCTATCTATCTATCTATCTATCTACACCAAAGAAGTCTGCAGCACTCCAATATACGTGAAAGCTAAATGTAGTTTATTCTTCCGGAAATCATAGCAACGTTTTGGCTGCCGACTTGCAGCCTTTTTTCCGAGCATGACAACATGTGATACACATAGGAAATTTATACAAATAGCGTCTAATCACAGAGCCAATCAGTGTAATCAGTGCATAATACTTAATAAAGTGCATCTGTGTATGCAAACGTTGCAAACATTCATTATATATATATATATATATATATATATATATATATATATACACACACACACACAGATAGGTGATATAGGCCCAGATTTATCAAAGAATGTCTATGGTAGAGCTATTTTCCCATGTTTACTGGGTGGTGGGTTTGACTGACGTGCATCTTATTTATTGTGAGAGAGGGAAGTAGACACTTTCCCGGGTCCTGAATTTGGCAGGTTAGGTGTGTTTACTTATTTCAAAGTATATTGATATACATTCAACTGACCTGCTATTATATTTGCTGCTTTATAATAGTATTGAAAATTAGTGTTGCTTGCGAATATTTGCAATTCAAAATTTAATCGCGAATATCGCATATTCACGAATTCGTGAATATTGCGAATATAGCACTATATATTCATAATTACTAATATTTTCTTTTTTTCGCATATGCGAAAATTTATGCGCATATTCGCGAAATATTGAGCCCTCCCTTCTTTAATGGTATAGGGAACTATGACTAGTGCATTAACTCTGTGATTTTTTTGCCCTTTGAAACCAATAGGCCCATTGTGGTCTATGGAGATCTCATGGCATGTAAAACAGTAAGATAAGCAGGACTGACTTGGCAGCTTAGTGGATGGGAGACCACCATGGGTTTCAAATCCTGGGGTGTTACAGTGTTGTGGTTAAACTTTACTTTCCTGGAAACGTTTCTGAGCTGCCCATAGCAACCAATCAGATTGCTTCCTTCATTTTTCAGAGGCCTTTTCAAAAATGAAAGAAGCAATCTGATTGGTTGCTATGGGCAACCCAGCAGCTTTCCCAGGAAAGTAAAGTTTAACCACAACACTGTAACACTCTGTCCCACCCATGACTCAAGCCAGTGGTGGTCTTCCATTCCACTATGCTGCCAAGACAGTCCTGCTTATCTTACTGTTTTACATGCTGTGAGATCCCCATAGACCACAATGGGCCTATTGGTTTCTATGGGCAAAAAATCACAGAGTTAATGCATTAGTCACAGTTCACAGGAGGGCTCAATTTTCGCGAATATGCACATAAATTTTCGCATATGCAGAAAAAAAAGCAAATATAAAGAATATGCGAATTTCGTGAATATATGACAAATATTCGTCCATATATTTGCGAAGTATCACAAATTTGAATATGGCCTATGCCGCTCAATTGCTAGTATTAATGCTAATGGATTGAACAGCTCAATGCATAGGGCTCATTTATGGAGAAATGCTAGAAATTTGAATAAGGATGTTCTATGTGTGCAAGAAACACATCTACTATCATCAGCTTGTAGATTATTGCATAGGGCCTTTCCAGTTATCTATAACTCTCACTCTCACAATAAATCAAGGGTAGTGGCTATTGCTATCAGAAATACCGTAGCATTCTCCTTGATTGAACACCACTGTGACCCCATAGGTTGTTTTATTATTTTAGTTTTCACGCTCAATAATGACATGTTCACATTGGTTTCTTTGTATGCTCCCAATACCTCCCAATTGTGTTTCTTCCATGCGCTGATGCGGAAGATTAGCCAGCTCCACAAGGGTTCATTAATTATATGTGGCAATTGCAACATCACAGTAGACCCCCATATTGATACTACCTTCCCCCAACCCAGACACCCTATCTCCTTAGCAGACTTTTTATGGAAGGAAGATAGAAGGTCGAGCCAGAAGGTCGAGGCCAATCCAGTACAGCGGACAACTTATTAGGATCCATTTGTAGACCTTGATGGTAACAATATACCCCAGAAACGGAAGGCTGGTCTTCTCAAAAGTACACTTTTCAAGTTTTGAATGGAGGTGATTGTCTCGGAGGTGCTGTAAAACTTGGCGGAGGTGAAAACGATGAGTGTGGAGATTGGGCGAGTAGATGAGAATGTTATCAAAATAGACAATAACATAGGAGTGTAGCAAGTCACGAAAAATGTCATTGACAAACTCCTGGAAGACTGCCGGAGCGTTACAGAGTCCAAATGGCATCACCAGATACTCGAAATGTCCGTCACGAGTATTAAACGCAGTCTTCCACTCGTCCCCTTCTCGTATACGAATCAAATTATAGGCCCCATGAAGATCTAGTTTAGAGAAGATCCTGGCACCCCACAGTCGATCAAATAATTCAGAGATTAAAGGAAGTGGGTAGTTATTCAAACCTCGGTAGTCGATGCAAGGTCGCAGAGACCAGTCTTTCTTTTCTACGAAGAAGAACCCGGCTCCGGCAGGGGAAGAGGACTTCCTGATAAATCCCTTCTGAAGATTCTCCTGAATGTAATTTGACATAGCCTGAGTTTCAGGGACCGATAAAGGGTAGATTCTGCCTCGAGGAGGTGTGGAGCCAGGCAGTAAGTCAATAGGACAATCATATGGATGATGTGGTGGTAACACTGTAGCTTGTTTTTCACTAAAGACATCAGCAAAGTCCTGTAGGAACGAAGGCAAACCGGGCAGAGGACAAGAAGATGGTTTCAGCTTAATCAAACATATTTGAATACAATGGTTCTTGCAATGCGAACCCCAACGAAGAACTTCTCCCATTTTCCAATCCAGCTGCGGGGCATGGAGTTGCAAGCATGGAAGGCCAAGCAGGAGAGGAGAAGTACAATGAGGGAGTACATAGAAAGACAAGTTCTCCTTATGCAAGGCTCCAATCTGCATAGACAACAGTTCAGTGCAGCACAGCACAATACAGTCCAGTCTTTCTCCATTGACTGTAGAGATGTACAGAGGCTTTTACAAGCGAGATACAGGAAGATGATACCTATGTACTAGGGAGGCATCAATAAAATTTTCCGTGGAACCAGAATCAAAGAAGGCAAGAACAGAGACAATCTCTTTGGAGGGTAGAAAAAGCTGGACGGTCAAATTTAAGCGTGGAGAGGTGGTCGTGGAGAGGTGGCATTCACACCTAGGGAGGCCTCTCCCACAAACCCTAGGTGCAAGCATTTCCCTGTGACTGTGGACGTAGATAACAATCTTTTAAGAAATGATCCGCAGGGCATAAATTCTCAGTTCTTCTCAGCGAGTTCTTTCCTGCAGGGTCAGGCGAGACCGATCCACTTGCATAGCCTCCACTGCGGGAGACAAAGTAGAAGGTTGCAGTGGTTGCTGGAAGACAGGTGCCAGACGAGGAAAGCGCCGAGGTTGTGCAGACTCCTTTTCTTGGCGAAGTTCCTCACATCGCTCAGAGAAACGGATATCAATCCAGGATGCCAACTGTATAAGATCATTTTACGGTAGAAGGCAATTACCGGGCAGCAAGGGCATCCTTGATGTGACTGGATAGTCCTTTCTTGAAGGTGGCGCAAAGAGCTTCATTGTTCCATGATAACTCAGATGCCAGGGTATGAAACTGAATGGCATACTCGCCCACAGAGGAGATGCCCTGCGAAAGATTCAGTAACGCCATCTCAGCAGAGGAGGCTTGGGCAAGTTCTTCAAAGACACCCCGAAATTCCGTTAGGAAAGCCTGGAGGTTGGTTGTGAGAGCATCACTGCGATCCCAAACTGGAGTTGCCCAGGCCAATGCCCTTCCAGTTAGGAGACTGATGACGAAGGCCACCTTTGCTCGTTCCGTAGGGAACTGTTCCGCCATGAGTTCGATGTGCATGGAGCACTGAGTCACGGAACTACGACAGGACTTAGGATCCCCCTCATATTTCTCTGGAAGAGACAAGCAGAGTTTCGTTCCGGAGGAGACGGCAGCACTGGAGCAGGAGGAGGCTGTGATTGTGACAGTTGCTGCTGAGCAGTTAGCAGAGAATAAGACAGTAGCGAAGTTAAACGTAGCAGAAGGTTAAGGCAGGCGGCAAAAGCGCGGAGCCAAATAAGGTAGTGGGAAGGTTTGGATACAATGGTAAGGCAAACAGGCAATATGGAACCCTTAATCTCATGCTAGGGGCACTGAAGATTGCTACCTTCCTAATGTGGGTAACATGCTACCTTACTAATGTAGGGAAACCACTACTTTCCTTATGAGAAGACCATACAGTGTCTGAATGACACAGCCAAGAGGTGGTGAAGCATGAGGAGACCATATAGTGGCTGAATGGCACAGCTTGGAGTTGGTTAAATCATGAGGAGACCATATAGTGACTGAATTGCACAGCCTGGAGATGGCTGAAGCATGAGGAGACCATACAGTGGCTGAATGGCACAGCCTGGAGGTGGTGAAGCATGAGGAGACCATATGGTGGCTGAATGAGACAGCCTGGAGGTGGCAGCAGCAGCATCGGGAGTCCTGAAAGTGACCCGGTATAGGTGGCATATGGTGTTTTTTGCACACCTTTCCTTTTGTTAGATTTAAAAAAAAATTGGGTCCATATATTTTATCCTAAGAAAAATTAAGTTTTTACGTAATGCATATCCTCAATACTTACTTGTGGTCTAATACAGAAAAATTTCTGAAACTGGGGACCAGCATCTTAATTATGTTTTGCAGTATCCATGGCAGAACAATTAGAGAGCCTGGAGGTGGCAGCATCAGCATGAGGAGACCATATGGCGACACAGTGACAGTGCCTGGAGGTGGTAGCATCAGCATAAGGGGACCATATGGTGGCACAATGACAGAGCGTGGAGGTGGTAGCATTAGCATGAGGAGACCATAGAGCAGAATAAGAGAGCCTGGAGGTGGCAGCATCAGCATGAGGAGACTATAAGGCGACACAATGACAGAGCCTGGAGGTGGTAGCATTAGCATGAGGAGACCATAGAACAGCACAATGACAGAGCCTGGAGGTGGCAACAGCAGCATGAGGGCCATGCCAACTGAGGGTTGAGTCTGAGGAACCCACCAACTGTTGACTGGGGGTGGCGGATGTCACTTGGGATGAAACAGATGACGGAGTGAACCGATCAATCACGGCTGCTGGGTTTCTGGTCGAGACACGACTGCTGGCTGACACCAGGAGCTCAGACCTCTTGCTGCGACTCCGGCTGCCACACATCTCTACTCTGCTGGACCTCTGCCTGCGCCTGATGAATTTAGACCTTTGCCACTCCACTGTGCACGTCCTGGCACTACTCTGCCTGACATACTTATTGCGTATATGAGGGGAGTACAATACGCTTCACTACCCTTAAAACAGTATTTGTTTAGAACAGCAGCAGGTGTGTACTATTGGCTGTCCTTTCACAGTATCTAGGCCCTTGACAGATTAGCGGGTACAAAATAGTACACTACTTAGATGTACATATGTGGTATGCACTTATTAGGGCAGAAAAATGCGCTACAGTACGCTTCAAAAACTTTTTTTTGCACAACACAACAGTGCCGCAGCACACAGTCGCTGTGTATTAAACCCAAAATTGCACTCTCTCACAGACTATTAGAAATGGACTGCTGGGTATTTATTATACCGTCTACAGACTAGTATAACCAGCAGACCATTTGTTGTGGAACAAAGAGGGCAGAAAAATGCGCTATAGTACGCTTAAAAAAAAGCATTGGAGTAAAATACCAGCCGGTGATTACTTTTGCCTGGACTTTCACAGTATGTAGGCCCTTGACAGATTAACAGGTACAAAATTGTACACTACTTAGATGTACACATGTGGTATGCACTTATGAGGGCAGACAAATGCACTACAGTACGCTTTAAAAAAAACATACTGGAGTAAAACACCAGCCGGTGATTACTTTTGCCTGGACTTTCACAGTATGTAGGCTCTTAACAGTTTAACAGGTACAAAATTGTACACTACTTAGATGTAGGTATGTGGTATGCACTTATGAGGGCATAACAATGCGCTACAGTTCACGTTAAATAAAAAGGTATTGGAGTAAAACACTAGCCGGTGATTACTTTTTCCTGGACTTTCACAGTATCTAGGCCCTTGACAGATTAACAGGTACAAAACTGTACACTACGTAGATGTAGGTATGTGATATGCACGTATAAGGGCAGAAAAATGCGCTACAGTATGCTTTAAAAAAAACATATTTTTGCACAACACCAGCAGTACACAGTCGCTGTGTACTAAATCCAAAATTGCACTCTCTAAGACTATTAGGAAAGGACTGCTGGGTATTTTATTATCTACAGACTAGTATAACTAGCAGACCATTTGTTTTGGAAAAAAAGGACACAGAATTGCACTGAAAAATTATTCCTCCATCCTCTTAAGGTTCATCAAAATGAGCCAGCTTCTTGAAATTTATGAGGCAACACACAGCTCTCTGCCCCTCTCTGTAATTCAATGCTGTAGAAAGTGACTGGGAGGTTAAAGGGATATACCAGGCAAAAACTTTTTTTTATATATCAATAGTGTTGAGCGGCATAGGCCATATTCGAATTCGCGAATATTCGCGAATATATGGACGAATATTCGTCATATATTCGCGAATATTCGCATATTTGTTATATTGTCGTTTTATTTTCGCATATGCGAATATTCGCGTATGCGAAAATTAGCATATGTGAATATTAGCAAATACAAAATTAGCATACGCGCAAATTCGCATATGCGAAAATTAGCATATGCGAATTTTCTCATATGCGAATTTTCGCACGCCAGTCTCACACAGTAGTATTAGAGCCTTCTTTACACCACACGAGCTGGAAGCAGAGAGGGATGATCACTGTGATGTGTACTGTGAAGAAAAAAAAAAAAGAAAAAAAAAAAAAACGAATATTCGTAATTACGAATATATAGCGCTATATTCGCGAAATTCGCGAATTCGCGAATATGCGATATTCGCGAATAATATTCGAATTGCGAATATTCGCGAGCAACACTATATATCAACTGGCTCCGGAAAGTTAAACAGATTTGTAAGTTACTTCTATCAAAAAATCTTAATCCTTCCAATAGTTATTAGCTTCTGAAGTTTTCTGTCTAACTGCTCATTGATGATTTCACGTCCCGGGAGCTGTGCATGATGGGAAAATATCCCAACTGCACAGCTCCCGGGATGTGAGTTATCAGAGAGCAGTTAGACAGAAAACAACAACTCAACTTCAGAAGCTAATAACTATTGAAAGGATTAAGATGTTTTAATCAAAGTAATTTACAAATCTGTTTAACTTTCCTGAGCCAGTTGATATATACAAAAAAGTTTTGGCCTGGAATATCCCTTTAATGGCTGCAGTAAAAAAAAATTCTGTGCAAAAATGCACTGCTCTCTGTCCACCAGAACACTGATGTGACTAGGAGGTGAAACGATGCTGGAAAAATCTTTTCTGTGTAACACACACACACATACAGGACATCCGTCCTATCTCTCTGCAGTGAAAGGATAAAGTGACGATCCGGAATATGGCTGCTGATTATATAGGGCTGTGATATCACAGGGGTGACTAGCTGCTGATAGGCTGCATCCTGCATGTGATTCAGGGTCATCCCGCCTACCCACGTTGCCTTCCCGCCTTCCGAGCGTTCCTTGCCCCATGTACTGACATGTGGATCTGCCATTTTAGATGCCCTGGAGCCTGGACCGCACTAAATGGAGTTTAATGAAGAGATTTGCGCTATAGAATCGTGGCGATATTCACATTTGTTGCAAATTGAATTTTTCATGAAATTCGTAACAAATTTGGATTCGTCAGCTTCGATTAGCATTCTGCTTCATGTTTCCTCCTCTAGGGGGCCTTTGTACTCTTTCAATGCCCTGTAGCGTGAGGCACGAGGTATCACCTGCATGTACCTCCGCACAGTGTTTAGTTACCATAGATACGTGCCGTGTCTGGAAATGGGCAACATCGGACAGGTGCTTACTATTGACACGGCATGTAAACTGGTAAATTACACTGGCAGTGTTTCAGTTAATGTACTGCTTGATGGAAAAACCGTTTTTACTACTTTACGACTAGGTGACAATTTCTGACCTATAGTTGGTGCTCTTCTAGAAACACTGCATATATTTATTAATAATTCCTTTTACAGCCTTGAAATCCATACTAAATTGTGAGGAAAAGACCACAGGGGAAGATAGTCCATTGTTAATTACTGAACTAGTGTTACGCCGAGCGCTCCGGGTCCCTGCTCCTCCCCGAAGCGCTCGTGGCGTTCGTCTCTGTGCAGTGCCCCGGTCAGACCCGCTGACCGGGAGCGCTGCACTGGTGTCACCGGCGGGGATGCGATCCACATAGCGGGACGCGCCCGCCCGCGGGTCCCATCCCAATCTCCTCACCTGCCCCGTTCTCTGGCTGTTCAGTCCCGGCGCGCGCGGCCCCGCTCTCTAGGGCGAGCGCGCGCCGGCTCTCTGCGATTTAAAGGGCCAGTGCACCATTGATTGGTGCCTGGCCCAATCAGTACCTGCACCTGCGCCATTTGTATAAAAACCCACTTCCCCTTCCTGTCCTTGCCGGATCTTGTTGCCTTGTACCCTGTGAAAGCGTTTAGTGTGTTCCCAAGCCTGTGTACCCAGACCTTCTGCTGTTGCCCCTGACTACGACTCTTGCTGCCTGCCCTGACCTGTGCCTGTCTCAGCTGTCAGCTGGTGTTGAGTCGCTATCTGGTGGAACGACCTGGGGGTTACCTGCCGCTGCAAGTCCATCCCGCTTTGCGGCGGGCTCTGGTGAAAACCAGTAACCCCATAGACTCCGTTCCCCTGGTACGGCCCACGCCATCACCCCACTGACACAGAGTATCCACCACCAGTGTCCTCACTGCATACCAGTCCGGATCCTGACAACTAGATTTAGTTTTTGGCTGAGATTTAATTAAATCGGTGCGGTTCTTATTGTTAGCAATATCTCTGGCCTTCGAAATCGTCCAATTAGGTTCGCCTCACTGTTTCAGCCTGTTGCCTATGGCAATTGATTCTGCAGCAAAGTCACAATCCAAGTAACAATTGCGACACGCCCTAATCATTTCGCCAAAAGGCAGGTTCTCAACAACATGTGCAGGGTGGCAAGATCTAGCATGAAGAATAAAATTAAGAGCAGTTTTTTCCTGAATGTAGTGGTAATGATCCTGCCAGTACTATTGTCACCCAGCAGAGTGAGGTCGAGAAAATTAACAGTCTGTAACTCAAAAGAAACAGTAAATTTAAGATTGAAATGATTAGTATTAATGAAATCCGAGAACCCTGATATGGCCGCCACATCAGACCCCTAAATAAATAGGAGGTCGTCGATGTAGCGGCCATACCACAGCAGATGTTGGCTGTGGGGGTTCATAGGGGCGAACAATGTATATGCACTATACAATGTTTATAAAGAAATGTTTGTAATGTATGTGCAGGTGTGTTGTGACGGGTCTCAAGCACTGCCCAGAAGCGTCACTTCCCCCCTACATATGTAAGTGATCAAAATGTTTGTAACAAGTGTATGACTAAGGCCTTCCGATGCCGAAACGCGTCACGTTACTATAGTCCGTGTGATGTTTCCCATGGCAACTGAATAAAGAGTTCTATTCACGAGTTGACGTTGGACATTTGCCTTTTTCTCTACATTGTTGTGGGATGAGTCCAAGTCCAGTCTGGGCGCCTATTCGGGGGGAGCTGGACTACACCTTCATCTCTATAAGTGTACAAATACATACAGTATGCATTGAGCTCCCCCTTATGGTGACTGCAGGTAGAAAAGTTTTCACTAGATTAACTAGGGAAACAGGAGCTTGGGAGTTCTATGTGTAAAAATAAATAAATATATAACAGAACTAACTGCATGTAAAGAGGCCAAGGTTTGTGGTGGGGCCTGGGGCACCCGATACAAATGCTAATTATATTTCTTCATTCCATAACAATTTTTTTTTTTTTTTACCAGAAATAATAGCATAATATGAAACAATTGAGTTACCTCATAAGCCATGGCTAAGGTAAACAATCGAGAACAACCTGAAGAACAGATAAAAATAATTGGTCCTTATCTTCAACTAAATTCTCCGGTTCAGCATTTCAAAGGTTTTTGTGTTTGCGGCGTCTTTTTATCAGCTGTCACGGAGCCCTGAGGTAGATCAACAGAATTAACACGACATTCTACCCCAATTAAAGCCAAGGAACGATCGTCTAATGATAATCCTGGCATTATCTCTGCTTGTAATATATTGGAGGAATAATTGGTCATGCTTTTGTAGTTTCTTTGTGTGTCACAAAGCTATGAGATCAGGGATATGTTATATAACACTTTGCAATGAAGATACAGAAAACTTAAGAAGGCAACAATTTATCTGCGCATGGTGAACTGTGTAGAGCAGCAGGAATCACTTGTTATAGAACATACAATTACAAAGAAAGTCATAGTGAAGGAAAGACACTGCTATTATTATGTCACTTGTCAGTGTGGTGTGCAGGCTTTTAAATATAGGGTATTATTATAGTAGGGATGTGCTTAATGCTGCAAATCTTCACTATACTAATAGACACAACACAATCATTTGGAATCCCAAAAACATTTCACTGTTTTTACATTTATTTAATAAATAAGAATGTATCTATATATATATATATATATATATATATATATATATATATATATATATATATATAAAACTCAATGTGTGTGTGTATGTTCCAGCATCACGTCCAAACGGCTAAAGATATGAACATGAAACTTGGCACACATGTTACTTATATGTCAACAACTAACATAGGATAGGTAATTTAACCCTTACTCTCCCCCATTTGCCAGGGTCAGGGTTTTTGTTTAAAGTCCCATACAAGTCTATGGGAAATATGTGTTACTGCATAACTTCCAAACGGCTGGAGATATTTCGATAATACTTGGTCACATGTTACTTATATGTCCACTTAAAATATAGGATAGTTAATTTAACCCTTAACTACCGCCATTTGTGAGGGTCAGGGTTTTCATTTAAAGTCCCATGCAAATCAATGGGAAATGTATGTTCCCACATAACATCCGTACGGCAGGAGATATTTCAATACCTGGTACACATATTACGTGTCGGGATATGAGGACGGGATATTAGGTTGGGATAGGAGGTCGAGATAGGAGATCGAGATAGGAGGACGGGATTGGAGGACTGCAAAGGAGGACGGGAATGGAGGACGGAATTGGAGGTTGCAATAGGAGATCGGGATAGGAGGTTGAGATTGGAGGACGGGATACGAGGACTGGATAGGAGGTCGGGATAGGAGGTCGGGATAGGAGGTCGAGATAGGAGGTCGAGATAGGAGGACGGGATAGGAGGACGGGATAGGAGGACGGGATAGGAGGACAGGATAGGAGGTTGGGATAGGAGGACGGGATAGGAAGATGGGATAGTAGGACGGGATAGAAGGTCGAGATAGGAGGATGGGATAGGAGGACGGGATAGGAGGTCGGGATAGGAGGACGGGATAGGAGGTCAAGATAGGAGGTCGGGATAGGAGGTCGAGATAGGAGGACGGGATAGGAGGACGGGATAGGAGGACAGGATATGGGGTTGGGATATGACAACAATATATGATGACGGGATATGAAGTCAAAAGCTTCCTCCTTTGTTTATTTTCCTCCCCAACAAAGATTAGGAAGGAAAAACCGGGCAACGCCGGGTACTTAGCTAGTCTATATATATAAAACTCAACGTGTGTGTGTGTGTGTGTGTGTGTATGTATGTTCCAGCATCACGTCCAAATGGCTAAAGATATTAACATGAAACTTGGCACACATGTTACTTATATATCAACAACAAACATAGGATAGGTGATTTAACCCTTACTCACCCCCATTTGCCAGGGGCGGAGTTTATGTTTAAAGTCCCATACAAGTCTATTGGAAATATATGTTACTGCATAACTGCCAAAGGGCTGGAGATATTTCGATAATACTTGGTCACATGTTACTTATATGTCTACCTAAAATATAGGATTGTTAATTTAACCCTTAACTTCCCCAATTTAAGAGGGTCAGGATTTTAGTTTAACAGGTACGCCTTTGCTCCCTGGTACTTAAGGGACCAAGCGCGTACCTGTACGCCCGTGGGAATTTCGGTCCCTGCCGCGCGCCGGGCGGGGACCGGACGGGGGTGACTGCTGATATCTATCAGCAGGCACCCCGCGCAAATGCCCAGGGGTGTACAGGGTACATGAACACGGGCAGGTTTAGAGTAAGCTTTCTGCTTCAAGTATGAGCTGCGGCAAATTTTTTCGCAGCAGCGCAAATTCCTAGAGGTAAACTCACTGTAAACGCCCACCAGTGTGAATGTACCCTAAAAACACAACACTACACTAACACAAAATAAAGGGTAAAACACAACATATACACCCCCTTACACGGTCCCCCCCAATAAAAATGAAAAACGTATTGTACGGCAGTGTTGTACGTATTGTACGGAGCCTCCAGCTGTTGAAAAACAACAACTCCCAGCATTTCCGGACAGCCACTGACTGTCCAGGCATGCTGGGAGTTTAGCAACAGCTGGAGGCACCCTGTTTGGGAATCACTGGCATAGAATACCCCTATGTCCACCCCTATGCAATCCCTAATTTAGTCCTCAAATGCGGATGGCGCTCTCTCATTCAGATGGGGTCTACACCAGAGGCGTAGCGTGGGGGGTGCAGGGGGGCCCGGCCACACCAGGCGCAACATCTGGGGGGGGGGGGGCGCGCTCGCACTCGCAGCTCTCTGCCCCTGCCTGGCTCACTCACTCTCTCTGCAGTACTGGCTGTGCAAATCTGATCCGAGCCCCCGGGTCGCCGCCCTCTGTGGAGGCAGTGGCGGATCCAGGGGGAAGGGCAACGGGGCAATTGCCCTCCCCCGAGATTGTTGCCCCTCTTCCTGAACTATCACATGGTGGAGCGGGAGCTGTCGGCTGTCCTGCTCCACCACCCCTTTCTCACGCCTGTCACCTTGCTATCACACGCCGCGGCTGCTCCATTCCTGCAGTCAGTGAGAGCCAATCACGGCAGGCCGGCGCAATGACATCACATCATCGCGCCGGCGTCTGGAGATCACGTCCCCGCGGCTCTCACTGAATGCAGGAATGGTGCAGCCGCAGCGTGGGAGAAAGGTGACGGGCGTGAGAAAGGGGAGGGGGGAGCAAATTATAAGTGAGAGGGGCAAATGATGAGTAAGGGGCACTTGTCAGGGGAGCATTATATGTGGGGGCACATGACAGGACCCCCCCCCTGTCATGTGCCCCTCATATATAATACCCCATGTCCTGTGCCCCTCACATATAATGCCCCCCCTGACATGTGCCCTTCACATATAATGCCCCCTGTCCTGCCCCCTCAGGGGGCATTATATGTGAGGGGCACAGGACAAGGGGCATTATATGTGAGGGGCACAGGACAGGGGACATTATAAGTCAGGGTCACATGTCAGGGGGCATTATATGTAGGGGCACATGTCAGGGGGCATTATATGTGGGGGCACATGACAGGGGGCATTATATGTGAGGGGCACATGACAGGGGGGCCATTATATGTGAGGGGCACATGTCAGGGGGCAATATATGTAGGGGCACATGACAGGGGCCCCCTGTCATGTGCCCATATAATGCACATATAATGCCCCCCTGACATTTGCCGCTTACATATAATACCCAAAGTCACGTGCCTTGGATCATCTCCAGGGTATGGTTCCATTTTGATGTTTAGTTTTTGTTCTTGATATTTTTTGTGGTTTACGATGGTTGTGAGACGACATACAATAGCATGGTCCATGCTCGGTTACTACATTTGTAGATTTGTATTCATAGACCGGCTGAAAATGTGGAGAATGTGTAATGCATGTTCGCACTCAATAAAGTGTTTGAAAATAAACTTGTATTTAGATGCATTTTACTTTAATTACATCAGTATTTTCATAACAAACAATACAAGTGCTTAGGGGGTTAGGGTTTCTTTAACTAATCTAGTGGAAGAGACTCGAGTGCTAAAATCCACAGGTTAGGGGGCGCAAATTACTTGCCTTGCCCCGGGTGCTGACAACCCACGTTACGCCACTGGTCTACACCATCCTGTTAGTGTAAAAAAAAAGGTATAAGGAAAAAAAGACCCCCAAAATTTGTAACGCAATTTCTCCTGAGTACGGAAATACCACATATGTGGGCGTAAAATGCTCTGCGGACGCACAACAAGGCTCAGGAGTGAGAGTGCACTATGTACATTTGAGGCCTAAATTGGTGATTTGCACAGGGGTGGCTGATTTTACAGCGGTTCTGACATAAACGCAAAACAATAAATACCCACATGTGACCCCATTTTGGAAACTACACCCCTCATGTAATGTAATTAGGGGTGCAGTGAGAATTTACGCCCCACAGGGGTCTGACAGATTTTTGGAACAGTGGTCCGTGAAAATGAAAATTTTAATTTTTCATTTGCTCAGACCAGTGTTCCAAAGATCTGTCAAATGCCAGTGGGGTGTAAATGCTCACTGCACCCCTTATTAAATTCTGTGAGGGGTGTAGTTTCCAAAATGGAGTCACATGTGGTGGGGGGGTCCACTGTTCTGGCACCTCGGGGGGCTTTGTAAACGCACATGGCCCCTGACTTCCATTCCAAACAAAATCCCTTTTCAAAAGCTGAATGGTGCTCCTTCTCTTCTGAGCATTGTAGTTCGCTCGCAGTGCACTTGACGTCCACACATGGGGTATTTCCATACTCAGAAGAAATGGGGTTACACATATTGGGGGTAATTTTCTCCTATTACCCCTTGTAAAAATGTAAAATTTGGGGAAAAACCAGCATTTTAGTGAATTTATTTATATTTTTTTTCATTTACACATCCGACTTTAACAAAAAGTTGTGAAATACCTGTGAGGTGTTAAGGCTCCCTGTACCCCTCGTTACATTCCTTGACGGGTGTAGTTTCCAAAATAGTATGCCATGTGTTTTTTTTTTTTGCTGTTCTGGCATCATAGGGGCTTCCCAAATGTGACATGCCCCCCAAAAAACATTTCGGAAAAACTCACTCTCCAAAACTTTTGTGTGTGTGTGTGTGTGTGTGTATGTATGTGTGTTCCAGCATCACTTCCAAATGGCTAAAGATATTGGGGGAGATTTATCAAAACCTGTCTGGAGGAAAAGTTGCCCAGTTGCCCATAACAACCAATCAGCTTGCTTATTTCATTTTTAACAAGGCCTCTGCAAAATGAAAGAAGCGATCTGATTGGTTGCTATGAGCAACTGGGCAACTTTTCCTCCAGACAGGTTTTGATAAATCTCCCCCATTAACATGAAACTTGGCACACATGTTACTTATATGTCAACAACAAACATAGGATAGGTGATTTAACCCTTACTCACCCCCATTTGCCAGGGTCAGGGTTTTTGTTTTAAGTCCCACACAAGTCTATGGGAAATATATGTTACTGCATAACTTAGAAACGGCTGGAGATATTTCGATAATACTTGGGCACATGTTACTTATATGTTCACTAACAATATAGGATAGTTAAATTGACCCTTAACTACCCCCATTTGTGAGGGTTGGGGTTTTTGTTTAAAGTCCCATGCAAATCTATGGGAAATGTATGTTCCCACATAACTTCCATACAGCTGTACACATCACATATTATTTATATGTCAAATAAAAATATATGATAGTTAAATTAACCCTTACCTACACCCTTATATAAAAGATGGCTTTTTGTTTCAAGTCCCATGCAAGTATATGGGACTTCCGTTACCTTACTCCATAAGCTCCGCTCTGCATCTTCTGGTGAATGTGTCAATCTGGCTTGCAACCCACACCCCATCTCACAAAGACATGCCCACTATTTAAGCCCTACCCCTTTTATTCTCTACCCTTTTTGTGCATCAGTCTGGCTTGCAAATCATGCCCAGTCCCACAAAGCCACTTCCCCTTCTATTTTCAGCTTACAATATATTCATCACAAATCAGTCCCACCTGAGGACAGGATATGAGGATGGGACATATGGACGGGATATGAGGACAGCATATGAGGACGGGATATGGGGTCAGGATATGAGGTCGGGATATGAGGACGGGATATGAGGTCAGGATATGAGGACGGGATATGAGGTCAGGGTATGAGGACGGGATATGAGGTCGGGATATGAGGTTGGGATAGGAGGACGGGATATAATGATGGGATATGAGGACGGGATATGAAGTCGAAATATCAGGACGGTATATGAGTTCGGGACATGAGGTTGGGATATGGGGACGGGATATGAGACCGGGATATGAGGACAGGATATGAGGTTGAGATGTGAGGACGGGATATCGGGTTGGAATATGATAACAATATATGAGTATGGGATATGAAATCAAAAGCTTCCTCCTTTGTTGATTATCCTCCCCAACAAGGATTTAGAAGGAAAAACCGGGCAACGCCGGGTACTCAGCTAGTTTATTTAATAAATAAGAACTAATACACTAATTTATTAGATAAGGACTAATACATTTAATCAGCAAATAAGAACTAATACATGTATTTAATAACTAAGAACTAAGATATTTATTTCATAAATTTGAACACATTCATTTGTAACCCCCTGGGATTATTGTTGTGTATTATCCTGCAATTACAGGAAGTTTCCAGTATATGACAGGCTGTAGAGATGAGCGAATTAACAGTAAATTTGATTCGTCATGAACTTCTCGGCTTGGCAGTTGATGACTTATCCTGCATAAATTAGTTCAGCTTTCACGTTCTCCAGTGGGCTGGAAAAGGTGGATACAGTCCTAGGAAAGAGTCTCCTAGGATTGTATCCACATTTTCCAGCCCACGGGAGCACCTGAAAGCTGAACTAATTTATGCAGGATAAGCCATCAACTGCCGAGCCGAGAAGTTCGTGACGAATCGAATTTACGGTAAATTCGCTCATCTCTAGCAGGCTGCACAAGCAAGTGAACCTAGCAGTGACTAAAGCTGGGAAAGAAGAAGCTTTGTGGACATGTGCTTGTGACCATCTTGGATGTCCCACCAGGTCAAAAGAGAGGACACAGAGGGACAGCCTATGAGGGGCCCTGGTTCAAATAGTTCTGTAGCAGCTGAGAGGAATCTGCTATCAGGTTAAACAAGATCCAGTGCTGGTAGCATGAAAGCCTCTGTGAGCAGTGAGAAGAACTTAAAGCTGGGCTCACCTGAATTACAGCTTGTGTAAGGGTAAGCCTGAAACCCTTCTCTTTCCCTCAACAGGGCACCCTGATCTCACAGACCGATAAAAGTCCCAAAGCCCCCTTCCCTCCTCCCCCCCCAAAAAAGAAAAAACTGTGTTTTAATAAAGAAGATATATCATGCACACAAACTTGAGGCATAAGTTATAGATCGTGGGGGTCTGACTGCTGCGACTTTTGGTCTTGTCAGGTGGTTGCCACCTTCAGGCTGGGTCATTCAGCCACTATATGGTCTCCTCATGCTGCCGCCACCTCCACACTGTGTAATTCAGCCACTAAATGGTCTTCTCATACTGATGCCACCTCCAGACTTCAGTCATTGTGCCACTCTAATCTGCATGTCATACTGAATAACAGTATTATTTCATTATTTCTCCTGTAGCTGCTTTCATATATATAGGCGCTGCCCATGCCAGTCCGGGCGCAGCAGGCTTGTGAAGGGAGCTGGACATCACTTACTTCGGCAAGTATTATTTCACTAACACGATGCGCGTTCTGTGCCCATGGCAGAGGTCACAGAATAGAAAATCAGATACTCATCTGGCGCTCGCAGGATCCGTCCAGGTGGTCAATAAGGTAAAAGACTACAGGTGTGGTAAAGAGTTCAGTCTTTATTTCTTCATAAAGGTCCTTTATGAAGAAATAAAGACTGAACTCTTTACCACACCTGTAGTCTTTTACCTTATTGACCACCTGGACGGATCCTGCGAGCGCCAGATGAGTATCTGATTTTCTATTCTGTGACCTCTGCCATGGGCACAGAACGCGCATCTTGACAAAACCGCCTCGGCCATCTCGAGAAACGGAAGGATACAGGCTGCCGCGGATCGCACTATTTCGATACCAAGCCCACAACGGTGTCGCGCTCGCAGTGCGACGCAATAAGGTGAGCAACTTCCCACCCCCATTTTTTCTCTTGTCCCCACGAGGTAACGGCACAGGGTGCGCTGGTCTTTTGTTCCCTTTTTCTCCTCCCTTTCTATATTTCACTAACACAGCACACACCCCATGCGTGTTACAGCAAGGAAAAGTGTTCTACACCCCTATTGAGGCTCTCTGTAGGCCAGAAATAGCCGTTTTTAGTAGCAATTCACCGCGAAAAAATTTAGACCAAACTAAATTTTTGGGGAAAATTTGTTGAATCGGCCGAATCGAATTTTTCAAAATTTCGCTCATCTCTAGAAATTATGTCAATCTGTGTACAATCTAAGTGTCACATGATCTGTCATTACATATACAAAACTTTTTTTGAAAGGCCCCAGAGGCTGCAACACCTATGCAAGAGGCATCAGTAACTAAACACTGCCATGAAAACCAAGAAACTCTCCAAACAAGTAAGGGACAAGTAAGGGTTATTGAGAAGTACAAGTCAGGGTTATGTTATTAACCCCTTAATGACTCAACATTTTTCAGTTTTTGCATTTTCCTTTTTTCCTCCTCACCTTTTAAAAATCATAATCCTTTACATTTTTCACTTAAAAAGCCATATTATGGCTTATTCTTTGTGCCACCAATTCTAGTTTGCAGTGATACTAGTCATTTTATCCAAAAATCCACAGCAAAAAGGGGGGAAAAAATCATTGTGTGACAATACTGAAAAAAAACGCCATTTTGTAACTTTTGGGGGCTTCCGTTTCTACGCAGTGCATTTTTCACAAAAAATGACACCTTATCATTATTCCGTAGGTCCATATGGTTAAAAATTATACCCTACTTATATAGGTTATATTTTGTCGTACTTCTGGAAAAAATCTCAACTACATGCAAGAAAATGTATACATTTAAAAATGTCCTCTTCTGACCCCATTCCGCACAAGGGGATATATGAGGGCTCATTTTTTGCGCCAAGATCTGAAGTTTTTATCGGTACCATTTTTGTTTTGATCAGACTTTTTGATTGCTTTTTATAAATTGTTTAATGGTATAAAAAGTGACCAAAAATACGCCATTTTGGACTTTGGAATTTTTTTAAGTGTACTCCATTGACCGTGCAGTTTTATTATTGATATATTTTTATAGTTTGGACATTTATGCACTCGGCAATACCACATATGTTTATATTTATTTTTATTTACATAGTTTTTTTTTATGGGAAAAGGGGGGAGATTCAGACTTTTATTAGGGAAGGGGTTAAATCACATTTATTAATACTTTTTTTTTTGCAATATTATAGCCCTCATAGGGGACTATAACATTGCACACACTGATTTCCTACTCACTGGATCTCAGGCACGGATCAGTCATTTGGCGATGCAGGAGGCAGGTAGGAATCCTCCTGGTCTCCTGCAAGCTGTTCGGGCGCCACAATTTCACCACGGGGTCCCAAACAGCCTGACTGAGCTGCCGGGATGCTTTCAGTTTCACTTCAGACACGGCGGTCAACTTTGATCGCCGCATCTGAAGGGTCAATACCGGGCAACACCGCCATCGGGGATGTCTGGTATTAGCTGCGGGACCAACCCGATATGATGCAGGGTTGCTGCATGACCCCACGTTATATCGTGGGAGCCGGTGCAGGACGTAATTATACAACCTGCATCGTTAAGGAGTAAAAAAAATATCCAAATCTTTGATGATCCTCAGGTGCACCATCAAATCTATTATAACCAAATGGAAAGAACATGGCACAACAGCAAACCTGCCAAGAGATGGCCGTCCATCAAAACTCACGGACAGGGTAAGGAGGGCATTAACCCCTTAACGACGCAGGATGTATATTTACATCCTGCGCTGGCTCCCACGATATGAAGCGGGGTCGCGCTGCGACCCTGCATCACATTGCGGCGGTCCCGGAGCTCATCAACGGCCGGAACCCGCGGTTAATACCACACATCACCGATCGCGGCAATGTGCGGTATTAACCCTTTAGAAGCGGCGGTCAAAGCTTAAAGCTATTCCCAAGTGCAAACCATCCAACTTGAATCAGCTGGAGCAGTTTTACAAGGAGGAATGCGCAAAAATCCCAGTGGTAAGATGTGGCAAGAGACTTATCCAAAGCGATAAGATTTTGACCTATTTGTTGTTTGCTTCACAATAAATAAATAAATTTAAAAAAAAAATCTTCAAAGTTGTGGGTATGTTCTGTAAATTAAATGGCCAAAATCCTCAAACAATCCATGTTAGTTCCAGGTTGTGAGGCACCAAAATACAAAAAATTCAAGGGGGGGGGGGTGAATACTTTTGCAATGCACTGTACATGAAACATACTAGTGAGTTAGTAGAGTGGCTTCTGATGGCTTATAAAAACATATTTTTCAACCAGACTCAAGTGTCTAGAAGATGGGGTCGAGCAGCTGAAGGGCCACAGTAACACTTGCTTCCTTGCTCCCCTACCCCTTCCTGTCTTGTGTGATTATTACACAGGGCTCAATACTGTAAACTGAGCCCTGTATGTAGAATAACATGCTAACCCTCCTTGTCCTGCTTGATTGACATACAGGTCTGGACACTGTAAGCCGAGCCCTGTACATCAATCATGCAGGACAGGGTGGTGTGGTGTGGAGCAAGTAGACAAGCAATCTTGCACTACTTCAGCAGCACTACGGTTTGCCAGAATAATGGTGTGGGCACTGCGCCGATCAGCTATCGATGGCCTGTCCTGAGGCTAGGCCATCAATTATTTTTTTCCTGGAAAACTCCTTTAAATAAGAAAGTCAAAAAATGTGCTCCTGCAGCCCATTCAGCATATTCTTGTGCTTTCTACTACTAGTAGTTTCCTCATTTGGCAGCATTTTAATGAAAACTAATTTGACAATAAGACAAGCATTTAGGTTAAGCTGACAGATTGTTTTAATGCATTAAGTTAATGCACTGCAAACATGTAGACTAGATCCCGATAGTTCACTAAATCGCAATCCCTCATATACTGGGAGTTTGCAAACAGTGAGCCATGTTAGGCATTTCATTATTAACTACTATCACTTCTTATTAATATTGTTGTTTGCGGCTCTTGTGTATGGAAGTATAGGCCCAGATTTATTTTCCTGAGCAAATAAAATGAAAGAGCTGCTTGTATTTATATAAGGATGAATGAGAATCTAGGACTAACATAACATTGCTTTTAATTTTAGCGGAACACAGAAAAAGCTTCTGCTATGTCTAATCCAGTGTTTTCCATCTTTTTTAGCTCAGGGCACACCAAGGCACACTATCACATTACCCCTCGACCATATGCATAGCAAAGCATTGATCAGTGTTATTGGTGCTCTGCTTCTTCAGGCTGGAGATTCAGAGAGAAGTCTGGACCTCACAGAGGTAGGTAGGGACCCTCTGGTTGTAATGTCAGCTGATCAGGATCCTGCGATCGTACTGTGGTGGTCTTGATAAGCTTTAACATAGGATTGGTACCAGTGTTTTCCTGGCTTTGATCATGGGATCTAAAGGCTTAAAGGGGTACTCCGGTGAAAAAAAATGTATTAAAACTATCTGATGCCAGAAACTTATCAGCTACTGTTTACTACAGAGAAGGTTCTTTTCTTTTTTAATTCCTTTTCTGTCTGACCACAGTGCTCTCTGCTGACACCTCTGTCCATGTTCACTACAGGCTATTAGGTGTGGCCCCTGGCTATCGATTTCAGCTGGGGGCCACCCTATATGCAGCAGAATTATTTCAGAATCCCGCTCCAAAGCTGTTTTCCCCCATAGGATGTACCTATACGCACTGAGGAGGGAAGGGGTCATCGGTTTATCCCATGAATCAATTTCTTTCCAAAAATACTGGTAAAAGATGTTTTGAAGTAAGGTACTTTTCAGTGTTTCTGGCTTACAATAATACTTTTTTTTTATTTCCCATGTGCCCCATTGCCGCACTGCTGGGGGGGAGGACTTGACAAAATTAATCTCCTTCTTCTTCTGACAGCTAACAATATAGGAGAAGATTTAACAAAACCAAATTCTGACACACCGGTCTTAAATAATCCCCAACCAGTGCACGGCACCAGGATTTATGTAAAGGTGCATGCTTCTACATAAATCTGATATCTACGCCAACTCTGTGCAAGATTTATTACATGGCGCTCATCACTTCATAAATTTGGGCAAATGACCGAAAGCCCCTGGATAAAGCAAAGGGTCACACACACTAGAGCACTGCTTGATCAGCAACAGTTCACATTCAATCTGTGCCATATCCTGCTGTAATCTTGTCGTGTGTGCTTTTTAAGAAGATTAAGGATAATTTGCCTGGACTAGGTGAGTGCTACTTAACCCCTTAAGGACTGAGCCCATTTTCTGACCACTGTCATTTTAAGCATTAATAACTCTGGGATGCTTTTACTTATGAATTTGACCCTGAGAATTTTTTTTTATGTGACATATGCTACTTTATCATAGTGGCAAATTCTTGTCAATACTTGCATCATTTCTTGGTGAAAAATTTGAAAATTATGCATTTTTCTAACTTTGAAGCTCTCTGCTTGTACGAAAAATAGACATTCGAAATAAATTATACATTGATTTACATATACAATATGTCTATGTTATATTTTCATCATAAAGTTGACATGTTTTTACTTTTGGAAGACATCAGAGGGCTTCAAAATTCAGCAGCAATTTTCAAATTTTTAACGAAATATTAAAAATCTGAATTTTTCAGGGGCCAGTTCAGTTTTGAAGTGGATTTGACAGGCCTTCATATTAGAAATACCCCATAAATGACCCCATTATAGAAATGGCACCCCTCAAAGTATTCAAAATGCCGCTGGGGACCTCGTGATCTTCCACACCGAACCTCGCATGCTCGCTCCGGGTCTGACTACTGGCGATCACGGGGACGGAGCATAGTGACATCACGTCTCCGCCCCCGTGTGACGTCACGGTCCGCCCCCTCAATGCAAGCCTATGGGAGGGGGCATGACAGCTGTCACACCCCCTCCATAGGCTTACAATGAGGAGACGGAGTGTGACGGCACACGGGGGCGGAGACGTGATGTCACTATGCTCCGTCCCCGTGATCGCCAGTAATCAGACCCGGAGCGAGCACGCTCTGGGGGCTGATTCTAATGGGGTGCGGCATGGAAGATCGCAGGGGTCCCCAGCGGCAGGGCCTCCGCGATCAGGCATCTTATCCCCTATCCTTTGGATAGGGGATAAGATGTCTTACCGCCGGAGTACCCTTTTAAGGACTCAAACTATTTTATTTTTATGTTTTTGTTTTTTCCACTTCGCCTTCAAAAATCATAACTCTTTTATATTTTCATCCACAGACTAGTATGAGGGCTTGTTTTTTGCACGACCAGTTGTCCGTTGTAATGCCATCACTCACTTTACCATAAAATGTATGGTACAACCCAAAAAAATGCTATTTGTGTGGGGAAATTAAAAAGAAAATTGCAATTTTGCAAATTTTGGAAAGTTTCATTTTTACGCTGTACAATTTACAGTAAAAATGACATGTTCTTTATTCTTTGGGTCAATTACATACTTTTCTATTGCTGTTGTGCTTAAAAAAAAATCACAACCTTTTTAACCAAATTAGTATGTTTAAAGACCTAAAACTTTTTCATTTTTCCTAATAAACGGCGGTATGAGGACTCATTTTTTGCGCCATGACCTGTACTTTTTTTTATTGATGCCATATTTGCATATATAAAACTTTTAATACAATGTAAATCAATTTTTCAGAATAAAATGTTACAAAAAAAGGAGCAATTTTGGCCTTTTTAAAATTATTATTATTATTTTTTTTTTTACGTTCACGGTACGGTATCATTAACATTATATTTTAATAGTTCAGATATTTAAGCACGCGATGATACCAAATATGTTTCTAAAAAAAGTGTTTTTACACCTTTTGGGGGTGAAATAGGGAAAATGGGCCAATTTTAATTTTTATTGGGGGAGGGGATTTAAAAAAAAAAATGTACGTCTTTTTTTACTTTTAATTTTACAATTTAATTGTCTCCATATGGGACTATTTATAGCAATCTTTCAATTACTAATACTGGTCAGTGCTATGCATAGGGTATAGCACTGATCAGTGTTATCGGCTATCTTCTGCTCTGGTCTGCTTGATCTAAGACCAGAGCAGAAGACCCATTGAAGGCAACGGAGGCAGGTGAGGGGACCTCTGTCTGCCGTTCTGGACCACAGTGACCGCAGCGCTGCAGATGCCGTGATCTGTATTGATCACAGCATCTGAGGGATTAATGGCAGAAATCCGTGCGATCGCTGATGTCAGCCATTACCGGCGGGTCCGTAGCTGCGATCAGCAGCCAGGACCTGCCGCACAAGACCCGTGCATTGCTCCGATGCTCACGGTCATGTATAGGACGTAAATGTACGTCCTGGTGCGTTAAGTACCACCTCACCAGGACATACATTTACATCCTGCATCGTTAAGATTTTAAATATAGCATTAATATATTCCTTTAGGTCTGGGGGCGGAGTCATGGGCATATGGGTGGAGTCAGAGCGGGCCATGGGGGGAGGAGTGTGCCAGGCCTTGAGCTGTGTAAGGGGCCCCAAAATTTCTTATAACAACTATGCAAAGCTATAGTTAGGCTCAACCAATGATTAAATCTCTAATGGGTAAAAGACCAGAAAAGGGTGCTGCCAATCCTAAGACTATAGCCACAATAATTACAAGAAAATAAAAAGCACATAAAGGCGCACACCAATAGTAAAGTTACCAAAAAGATATGCTTTCTTCAAATTACTCAAAAAAACATGCACGTAACACACATTTAAAGGGGTAGTCCAGTGGTGAAAAATGTATCTCCTATCCTAAGGATAGGGGATAAGTTTGAGATCGCGGTGGGTCCGACCGCTGGGGCCCCCCGCGATCTCTCTGTACGGGGCCCCGGCTCTCCGCTGAGATAGCGGGTGTCGACCCCCGCACGAGGCGGCGGCCGACACGCCCCCTCAATACATCTCAATGGCAGAGCCGGAGATTGCCGAAGGCAGCGCTTCGGCTCTGCCATAGAGTTGTATGGAGGGGGCGTGTCGGCCGCCGCTTCGTGCGGAGGTCGACACGCCCCCTTTTCCGCGGGCTGTCGGGGCTCCGTACAGGAGATCGCGGGGGGCCCCAGGGGTCGGACCCCTCGCGATCTGCAACTTATCCCCTATCCTTAAGATAGGGGATAAGTTGTAAACCACTGAGTCACCACTGGACTACTCCTTTAAAAGCATTTAAAACATGGGAGCCAGATGAAATATGGACTCCCAAAGCCATGGAGGAGAGCCCCCAGTTTCCAAGGGACACCTGCAATTCCTGGTAGTCTTAATGACAACACTCCCTTACTAATAAGTACCACCGTACAAATGAATAGGCATTATTGCACAAGTCCTAATGGTTGGAGAGTAATAAATAGTGTTGAGCGGCATAGGCCATATTCGAATTCGCGAATATTCGCGAATATATGGACGAATATTCGTCATATTCGCGAATATTCGCATATTCGTAATATGCGCGTTTTATTTACGCATATGCGAATATTCACGTATGCGAAAATTAACATATACGAAATTTCGCATATACAAAAAATTAGCATAAGCGAAAAATCGCAAATGCGAAAATTTGCATATGTAAATTTCGCATATGCGAATATTCGCACACCGGTCTCACACAGTAGTATTAGAGCCTTCTTACACCACATAGGCTGGAAGCAGAGCGGGATGATCACTGTGATGTGTACTGTGAAAAAAATAAAAAAAATAAAAAATATATAAAAAACGAATATTCGTAATTACGAATATATAGCGCTATATTTGCGAATATTCGCAAATTCGCGAATATGCGATATTCGCGAATAAAATTCGAATTGCGAATATTCGCGAGCAACACTAGTAATAAAGTCAAAAATATCTTCAGTAAACAATTCCTACACCATAGTGAGCCAAATTGGCTACACCACAATACACTCACAAGGTAAACTCAGATACCAACCAACAGCAGATCAAATAGAAGGGAGAAAGTTATCAGCGCATCATATAAGGTACAGGTGCCCCCCAAAAAATGGGTTTTTGGGGGGGACACCTGCTCCTGTACCTTATATGATGCACTGGTAACCAAAATTTCTGATGGCAGCCCTGAATACGATCATACTGTAAGGAAATAAAAATGACTATACACAAACCAGTATCACCACACCACTATACAAGGGACAAATAATTACGCCTCACCAGGACCACTACCTTTATTACTGACTAATACTGCTTCATTGTTATTGAATAAAAACCCTATACAAAGACCAATATCTCCTCATAGAGAGACCACATAAAATAGATAGCAGCTGTACACAGGAGCTATAGACTGTATAAGTGATTCCATATAAGCGATTACGGTTACATACTCACGGGGGTGTCTTCTCTGATCATGGTCGTTCACTTTTCTCTTTCTTCCCCATCTGTCCTGGATAATCATGAAGACGTCTCCCAACCACAACTTGTCTCCACCGAATCTGCCAGACAAACATATTAGGCTTTTCGCTACAGCACAATTCTCACCTCACAATACAAACCCCCTATATGTATTACACTGCCCCATATTGTATTAGGCCTCAACCTAATAGACCCCCATAGAGTATTATGCCAGAAACATTGCTCCCATAGTATATTATGTCCCTCATTGTGCCCCATAGTATATTTTGCCCCCTCACATTGCCCCATAGTATATTATGCCCCTTCCCATTGTACATTATTTCCCTCATATTGGCCCCCATTGTACATTACTCCCCTCATATTGGCCCCCATTGTACATTATTCCCCTCATATTGGCCCCCATTGTCCATTGTTCCCCTCATATTGGCTCCCATTGTCCTTTATTCCCCTCATATTGGCCCCCATTGTCTATTATTCCCCTCATATTGGCCCCCATTGTCATTATTATCTTTATATTGGCCCCCATTGTCATTATTCCCCTCATATTGGCCCCATTGTCATTATTCCCCTCATATTGGCCCCCATTGTCATTATTATCTTCATATTGGCCCCCATTGTCATTATTCCCCTCATATTGGCCCCATTGTCATTATTCCCCTCATATTGGCCCCCATTGTCATTATTCCCCTCATATTCCCCTCATATCCCATTGTATATTTCTCCTCACACCATGGAAATAAAAACAAAAAACCTCTCCTTCGTTCCCCAGCATCTCCCGTCACTTCTCTTGTCTCTTTTTCTTCTTTCTCTTCCTGCGTGGACAGCTTCATGCAGAGCTGCGGCCGCCTCAGCTGAGCGCACGGGTAGACATGATCTGAAAGCGGCGGTAGAAAATGATCTGGGTGCAGATCTACGTGAAATTTATAATGGTCATTGGGACAATATGATAAATTTGGAGCAGCACCACCCAAAAAAATGCATCTAGACAAACAACAAAAATGATCTAGCCAAGACCATTACTGATAAATAACCCCTACTGAGCCTACAATTTTGCAGGCGCATGGCAGTACATATATTCCCTCAAAGTGTTAGTTTGTGCAGCATTTTTTTCACAATGTTGCCACGCTGCACTAGGGCAAGGAATGATATAGCGTTCAACAAACTTTGTTCATCTCTCTTCGCCGCACCCTGTGCTTGACAAAAGAAGATGCAACTGAGTTATTATATAGAATTACCATAATAAGCCACTTACATTGCACATTAATTAATAGAAACCATGAATTAAACGACTTCACTAATTGTCATGTGGAAGGATTTCAGCACAGGGAGGGAAATGAATGGCGTGCCAGAATCACTCTCCCATAATACAAATAATTATATCTAGAGGATAGATAGCGAGCGCTCGCTTCATATGTTCCTGCAAAATTGTTCTTGTGCTTCTCAGAATGCAAAATATTCAATGACAGCATTCAAATTAGAAAGCATGTCAATCAGCATGGAAACACTTAAACATGACCAGCAGCTGTGACTAAAAGTGCGGGATTGTTCGAGGCAGCAAGAATAAAGTTGTCATAGTCAACTCCATCATTTCTATTCCGCTGTCGCTAATAAAAGACCATTTTAACACAGTATATTTCTTCTTCTTTGTGCTTCGTATGTGCGGCAATTAAAAGCCAACATGGTGCAATACAATGCAGTGATTCAAAAATAGTGTAAATCAACAGGTAATAATAAAGAATAATCAAGTCTTTCATTCTTCACACAATAAGCACTCTCATGATAATGGGACAAAAACAGGCTGGACGGCCACCGGAGTCCTGCAGGGGACAGACTGTTTCACGATAAAACCCGCTTCCTACAGCCATATGATTGCTGGAGTCCTTCAGGTGACAGACTGTTTCACGATAAAATCCACTCCCTTTGGCTGTAAGACCGCCAGAGTCCTACAGGTGACAGACTGTTTTACTGTAAAACCTGTTTCTTCTGGCCGTAACAATGGTCCATTTTCTGGGACCACTGTTCCAAAAATTTGTCAGACCCCTGTGGGAAGTAAATGCTCACGGTACCCCTTATTACATTATGTGAGGGGTGTAGTTTCCAAAATGGGGTCACATGTGGGGGGGGGTCCATTATTCTGGCACTATGGGGGCTTTGTAAACACACGTGACCTACAAATTTTCTCTTCAAAATCCCAATGGCGCTCCTTTTCTTCTGAGCATTGTAGTGCGCCAGCAGAGCACTTTACATCCACATATGGGGTATTCTCTTACTCAGAAGAAGTGGGGTTACAAATTTTGGTGGGCTTTTTTCCTATTTTCCCTTCTGAAAATGAAAAATTTAGGGTAACACCAGCATCTTAGTGAATTTAATTTTTTTTTTTTTTCATTTTCCCATCTATCTTTAATGAAGATTCTTCAAACACCTGTGGGGTGTTAAAGCTCACTATACCCCTTGGTACGTTCCGTGAGGGGTGTAGTTTCCAAAATGGGGTCACATGTGGGTATTTATTTATTTGCGTTTATGTCAGAACCGCTGTAAAATCAGCCACCCCTGTGCAAATCACCAATTTAGGCCTCAAATGTACATAGTGTGCTCTCACTCCTGAGCCTTGTTGTGCGGCCGCAGAGCATTTTACGTCCACATATGGGGTATTTACGTACTCAGGAGAAATTGTGTTACTAATTTTGGGGGTCTTTTTTTGCTTTTACCGCTTGTGAAAATAAAAAGTATGGGCAACACCAGCATGTTAGTGTAAAAATTTTAATTTTTTCACACCAACAGGCTGGTGTAGCCCCCAACTTTTCCTTTTCATAAATAGTGTTGAGCGGCATAGGCCATATTCGAATTCGCGAATATTCGCGAATATATGTACGAATATTCGTCATATATTCGCGAATATTCGCATATTCGTAATATTTTCGTTTTATTTTCGCATATGCGAAAATTCACATATACGGAAATTCTCATATGCGAAAATTAGCATATGCAAATTTTTGCGTATGCGAAAATTCACACACCGGTCTCACACAGTAGTATTAGAGCCTTCTTTACACCACACAAGCTGGAAGCAGAGAGGGATGATCACTGTGATGTGTACTGTGAAAAAAAGAAAGAAAAAAAAACGAATATTCGTCATTACGAATATATAGCGCTATATTCGCGAATATTTGCGAATATGCGATATTCGCGAATAAAATTCGCATTGCGAATATTCGCGAGCAACACTATTCATAAGGGGTAAAAGGAGAAAAAGCCCCCCAAAATGTGTAGTACAATTTCTCCCGAGTACGGAAATACCCCATATGTGGCCCTAAACTCTTTCCTTGAAATACAACAGGGCTCCAAAGTGAGAGAGCGCCATGCGCATTTGAGGACTACATTAGGGATTGCATAGGGGTGGACATAGGGGTATTCTACGCCAGTGATTCCCAAACAGGGGGCCTTCAGCTGTTGCCTAACTCCCAGCATGCCTGGACAGTCAGTGGCTGTCCGGAGGCTCCGTTTTGGAAACACTGCCGTACGATACGTTTTTCATTTTTATTAAGTGGGAGTATGTATGTAGTGTTTTTCCCTTTATTATGTGTTAGTGTAGTGTTTTTAGTGTACATTCGCACTGGCGGGCTACGGTGAGTTTCCCACTAGGAGTTTGCACTGCGGTGGGAAATTTGCCACAGCTCAAACTTGAAGCAGGAAACTTACTGTAAACCCGCCCGTGTGAATGTACCCTGTACAATCCCATGGGGGGGTAAACCTCCAGCTTTTTCAAAACTACAACTCCCAGCATGCACTGACAGACCGTGCTTGCTGGGAGTTGTACTTTTGCAACAGCTGGAGGCACACTGGTTGGAAAACCTTCAGTTAGGTTCTGTTACCTAACTCAGTATTTTCCAACCAGTGTGCCTCCAGCTGTTGCAAAACTTCAACTCCAACTTCAACTGTGTAGTGGTCTCAGACTGTAGCCCTCCAGATGTTGCTAGGCAAATCACCGGCTTCCGTAGGATCCAGGGAGCCGTCCTCTTCTTCCGTCGATCCCCTCCGCCGATCGCTGCTCGCTGCCGCCGCTGATGGGTAAGTTAACTTCGGCGCCGGTCCCCTTGGGTTTCCCCGTTCTGCCCTGCCTATTATGGGTGGGCAGAAGGGGGAAACCGAAAGTAAACCCCCCTGCCCGCGATCTGCTATTGGTCATCGCTTCTTGATGACTAATAGCAGGGATAGGAGGGGTGGCACCCCTTCCACCTCACTCCTATCCCTGCAGGGGGATCGTGGACAACCGCGATCCCCCTTATATTCCGGGTCACCATAGACCCGTATGACCCGGAATCAGCACAAATCGCCGGTGTGAATTCACCAGCGATTTGCGGCGATAGCCCCCTTGCGCATTTGCGTGGGGTGCCTGCTGATAGATATCGGCAGTCACCCCGATCTGGTCCCTGCCCGGCGTGGACCGAAATTCCTACGGGCTTACAGGTATGCCCTGGGTCCTTAAGTACCAGGGAGCAAAGGCGTACCTGTACGCTCTGGGTCCCTATGTGGTTAACCTCTTAAGGACCCATGACAAACGCTT
This sequence comes from Hyla sarda, assembly GCF_029499605.1. NCBI lineage: Eukaryota > Metazoa > Chordata > Amphibia > Anura > Hylidae > Hyla > Hyla sarda. The sequence goes on from NC_079193.1 coordinate 51,037,450, forward strand.
ACGGCATGAGTCCGCTCCCAATCTATAATGCGGGCCCGGCCTCTAACAACGACCGGGACCAGTGGCTAAAAGCGTGCGGCATTGATCGCAGTGCCGCGTGCTATTAACCCTTTAGATGCGATGTTTAAAGTTGAACGGCACGTCTAAAATGAAAGTGAAACTATGCCGGTTAGCTCAGGGAGCTGTTTAGGATCACCGTGGTGAAATCGCGGCATCCCAAACAGCTTACAAGACAGCTGGAGGGTCCCTACCTGCCTCCTCGCTGTCCGATCGCCGAATGACTGCTCAGTGCCTGAGATCCAGGCATGAGCAGTCAAGCGGCAGAATCATTGATCACTGGTTTCCTATGAGAAACCAGTGATCAATGTAAAAGATCAGTGTGTGCAGTGTTATAGGTCCCTATGGGAGCTATAACACTGCAAAAAAAAGTGAAAAACTGAATAAAGATCATTTAACCCCTTCCCTAATAAAAGTTTGAATCACCTCCCTTTTCCCATAAAAAAAAACAGAGTAAAAAAAAATAAACATATGTGGTATCGCTGCCTGTGGAAATGTCCGAATTATAAAAATATATCGTTAATTAAACCGCACGGTCAATGGCATACGAGCAAAAAAAATAGTGCATTTTTGGTCAATGAGTCCTATCAATGCAAATATGGTACCGCTAAAAACTTCAGATCACGGCGGAAAAAAATTAGCCCTCATATCGCCCCATATGCGGAAAAATAAAAAAGTTATCGGGGTCAGAAGGTGACAATTTTAAACGTATACATTTTCCTGCATGTAGTTATGATTTTTTCCAAAAGTACGACAAAATCAAACCTATATAAGTAGGGGATCATTTTAATCATATGGACCTATAGAATAAAGAGAATGTGTAATTTTTACCCAAAAATGTGCTGTGTAGAAACGGAAGCCCCCAAAATTAACAAAATGGCGTGTTTTTCAATTTTGTCTCACAATGATTTTTTTTCCGTTTCGCCTTAGATTTTTGTGTAAAATGACTGATGTTATTACAAAGTAGAATTGGTGGCGCAAAAAATAAGCCATCATATGGATTTTTAGGTGAAAAATTGAAAGAGTTATAGTTTATTAAATGTAAGGAGGAAAAAATGAAAATGCAAAAACAGAAAAACCCCGGGTCCTTAAGGGGTTAAAGGGGTACTCCACTGGAAAACATTTTTTTTTAAATCAACTTGTACCAGAAAGTTAAACAGATTTGTAAATTACTTCTATTAAAAAATCTTAATCCTTCCAGTACTTATCAGCTGCTGTTATGATCCACAGGAAGTTTTTTTTTCTTTTTGAATTTCTTTTCTGTCTGACCACAGTGCTCTCTGCTGACACTTCTGTCAATTATTAGAACTGTCCAGAGCTGGAGAGGTTTCTATGGGGATTTGTTACTACTCTGGACAGTTCCTGACATGGACAGAGGTGTCAGCAGAGAGCACTGTGGTCAGACAGAAAGGAAATTCAAAAAGAAAACAACTTCCTGTGGATCATACCACAGCTGATAACTAGTGGAAGGATTAAGATTTTTTAATAGAAGTAATTTACAAATCTGTTTAACTTTCTTGCACCAGTTGATTTAAGAAAATGTTTTTCCAGTGGAGTACCCATTTAAGTGTTTAGAAACATGCCAAAAAAATCTCCACAAAAAAACAGACCCAGTGACCCAAAAACATGTACCAAGCCCTTATTTACACAAATGTTATAATTAAAGCTGTAAAATTAAACTACATGTAAACTGCAAGGAATTTGAATTCAATGAAGTGATATAATAGGAGAAATATAGACTAAAATTGACATTCTGTCAGGTGTAAGATGGGTGTTCTACACCTCAAAAATACACCCCTAAAAACTATGGGGCTGATGTATCAAGCTATGTGCACCTGGTCAGGTGGTGCACATTTGTGGTTTGGGCGGTCTTAAAGGGGTTATCCAGGAAAAAAACTTTTTTATATATATTAACTGGCTCCAGAAAGTTAAACAGATTTGTAAATTACTTCTATTAAAAAATCTTAATCCTTTCAGTACTTTTTAGCTGCTGAAGTTGAGTTGTTCTTTTCTGTCTAAGTGCTCTCTGATGACACCTGTCTCGGGAACTGTTCAAAGTAGAAGCAAATCCCCATAGCAAACCTCTTCTACTCTGTGCAGTTCCCGAGACAAGCAGAGATGTCAGCAGAGAGCACTGTTGCCAGACAGAAAAGAACAACTCAACTTCAGCAGCTGATAATTATTGGAAGGATTAAGATTTTTTTAATAGAAGTAATTTACAAATCTGTTTAACTTTCTGGAGCCAGTTGATATATAACATTTTTTCCCCCTAGAATTCTCCTTTAAATGTGTGCACTGCATGTAAGTGTTACGCCGAGTGCTCCGGGTCACTGCTCCTCCCCGGAGCGCTCGCGGCATTCTCCTCTCTGCAGCGCCCCGGTCAGACCCGTTAACCGGGAGCTCTGCACTGACACTGCCGACGGGGATGCGATTCGCATAGCGGGATGCGCCTGCTCGTGGATCGCATCCCAATCTACTCACCTGTCCCGGTCCCCAGCTGTCACGTCCTGGCGTGTGCAGCTCCGCTCTCTAGGGCGCGCCCGCGCCAGCTCTCTAAGATTTAAAGGGCCAGTGCACCACTAATTGGTGCCTGGGCCAATCAGTGTAATTAGCTTCCACCTGATCCACGCCTTTATAACCTCACTTCCCCTTCCCAGCATTGCCGGATCTTGTTGCCCTTGTGCCTAGTGAAAGCGTTTCCTGTGATTGCCTTACCAGTGTTTCCAGACCTTCCAGACTGTTACCATTGACTACGAACCTTGCCATCTGCCCTGACCTTCTGCTACGTCTGACCTTGCCTCTGCCTAGTCCTTCTGTCCCACGCCTTCTCAGCAGTCAGCGAGGTTGAGCCGTTACCGGTGGATATGACCTGGTTGCTACCGCCGCAGCAAGACCATCCTGCTTTGCGGCGGGCTCTGGTGAATACCAGTAGCAGCTTAGAACCGGTCCACCGGTACGGTCTACGCCAATCCCTCGCTGACACAGAGGATCCACATCCAGCCTGCCGAATCCTAACAGTAAGGAGTGAATTTTGCTTGCAAAGATGCTTTTTTGCACCGAGCGTGCCAAGGAAAATAAAGGTAACATGCTCAAGTCCATTAGAAGTCAATGTGTGCCTTCAGTGAAGCAGAATTTTATCTACAAAAAGTCTCTCTTTGGGTGCGTTCACACGCTTTTTGTTTTTGCGGGTTTTCTGCTGCGTATGTGAAAGGGGGCGTATGTGAAATATGCGTATGTGAAATCTGCTGCGTATGTGAAAGGAATTTTCGCTGCGGATAATGCGCTGCAAGCCCCTTTGAAGTCGGATTTTCCACAGCATAAATTCCGCCGCGGAAAACCTGCCCACTTTCAAATACGCAGCAGAAAACCCGCAAAAACAAAAAGCGTGTGAACGCACCCTTCTGCATGCTTGAAAAAAGAATCACAGATAGGGTTGCCACCTGGCGGGTATTTTACTAGCACAGTTGGCATTTTGGCCACCCTGACAGTATTTTTATATTAAAATACTGGCAATGCTATGGCTTGTATCTATCCAACCAATTCTCCAACTCCTGGAATGTTCCACCATAGCCTATACCAGTGCTTCCCAACCAGAGCGCCTCCAGCTGTTGCAAAACTACAACTCCCAGCATGCCCGGACAGCCAACAACTGTCCGGGCATGCTGGGAGTTGTAGTTTTGCAACGGCTCGAGGCACCCCTGGTTGGTAAAAAAACACTGACCTATACCATATACTACTTTATAGTCCGACATGCTGGGAGTTGTAGTTTTCGTTTGGGGTAGCTACTGAGCCACAGGCTGTATCAGGGCATGCTGGGAGTTGTAGTTAGTAACTAACTGCAAATCCTGAATTTAATTAAAAAAAGCGATCAAAAAGTCACATCAAAACAAAAATGGTACTGTGAAAAACCACCGATCAGGGTGCAAAAATGAGCCTCATACAGGCCAAAATAGGACAAAACTTCCCCCACATATGTGTATCCTGTGATGTCACACATATAATTAATTACCCAAATGAGCATGGCCGGTATTTTACTGCTAGAAAGGTGGCGACCCTGATCCCAGAACGTGACAAAATGGGCTTGAGTGTTCCCTTTCTATTTCATTGTTCTGGATTCTGTAGTTTGTGTAGTTGAGTGAATGCTCGCACCGCAGGCTCTCCCTGGTGGAGCAGACATCAGCTGAGGAGTAGAGGCCGGGGCGGATGCACCTCTGACACAGTGACACCCTCCTTGAGTACACCTCTGCTATAACCAAATAAAAACCAGGTCAACAGCCAAAACAAACACCCTACACCTACAAAAATGAGAACTCAAGGTAACGTACAGTCATGAGATTGTAACTTGGAAACAGCTTATCTGTTAAGAAATAGAAAATACATATACAAGTATTACGCAGAGTGGAAAACTGCACGTCCATGCACTTGACAGATCTAATGACTAAAGGCCATTGAGCCTGAAACATGTCGGCTATGAAGTAATTCTCCAAGTTTTGCCTGGATTTCAATTTTCTGTGTTCCTTCACTGCTATCCATATGGACTTTTAATGAATTCAATAAATTTCAAGTTTTAACAGGCACTGGCTGTTGTTCCACTTGTATGGGATTTGTAAATTACTTCTATTAAAAAATCTTAATCCTTCTAGTACTTATTAGCTGCTGAATACTACAAAGGAAATTCTTTTCTTTTTGGAACACAGTGCTCTCTGCTGACCTCATGACCACAGTGCTCTCTGCTGACATCTCTGTCCATTTTAGTAACTGTCCAGAGCAGCATATGTTTGCTATGGGGATTTTCTCCTACTCTGGACAGTTCTTAAAATGGACAGAGGTGTCAGCAGAGAGCCCTGTGGTCATGATATCAGCAGAGAGCTCTGTGTTCCAAACAGAAAATAATTTCCTCTGTAGTATTCAGCAGCTAATAAGTACTGGAAGGATTAAGATTTTTTTTAATTGACGTAATTTACAAATCTGTTTAACTTTCTGGCACCAGTTGATTAAAAAGAAAAAAAAGTTTTTCACCGGAGTACCCTTTTAATAGGAGTTGTCAGAACCGAACGGCCCGCGAGTTATGCTGTTTACGTAACTCTGAGAGTATATTTTGAGTGGCTATGTTGTTATAGCAGCTCCCATTAAGGTCAATGGGAGTTACACAAATTGTGTAACTTCCCTGTTCCGGCCCCATTTGGCTTTTCCGACTATCTCAAACTGCTGCAAATAGATGGGAGCTTGCAGCATAATGCAGTTAAATCTATTTATCTTCTTCCATTTAAAGAACATTAGTTATGCACCATTCAGTAGTTATGCACCATTCCTTCCAGTTTATCGACCCAGTTTATCAGTTTTACGTTGAAATCTTTAAAACTTGGCCACAATCTTACAACCCAGCTCCACAAGAGAGGCTCCGATAAAAGAACAAAGCTGCATTGGAATGACTCTAGTTCTATAACAGTGTTGTTCGCGAATATTCGCATTTGCGAATATCGTATATTCGTTTTTTGTTTTTTTTTCACAGTACACATCACAGTGATCACCCCTCTCTGCTTCCAGCTTGTGTGGTGTAAACACTACTGCGTGAGACTGGCGTGCAAATTTTTGCATATGCGAAAATAAAACGCGAATATTACGAATATGCGAATTTAGCGAATATATGACGAATATTCGTCAATATATTCGCAAAATATCGCGAATTCGAATATGGCCTATGCCGCTCAACACTATTCTATAACATGTACAGGTCCTGCAGGATGTTGTATATAGACATCACTATTGATTATACATAGCGGCTGGCTGTGACTGACAGCTGTGCTCCTGCTGCAATGGTTGGGGCAGGAGATAACTCTGATTCTAGCCATATAACCCCTGAAGAAGGCCATACACTTTAGATTTCATCAGTGATTGCTAACCATCGAATGTGTTTGGGGCCTTATCATTTTCTCCTGAGTGTACATGTATGTGGAGATCAGGAGATAGGGCTCTCTATAAGATCCCATCAATGCCCCACCAACAATGGGTAGCCATTAGAGATAAGCAAACCTCACATTTTGGGTAGATTTGCTTGAATTAGCCATCAAATTGAATTCAGATTCAACAACCAGTTTGGATTTGTCCTGTGCACTGTATGTCTTGCCACTCATGCACTGGGCCAGGGGGTGAACAAATATTGTAAGTGTTAAAAGCAATGCATACAGTAACCCAATTTACCTCTGGAGAGCAGAGTAAAGTATAGTACAGTGTATGCATCACTGTTCAGTATCCAGGAGCAGGGACCCCTGCCATTGACAGGTGTCACTGCTAGGGATGAGCGAATCGAATCTGACGAATCAGATTTAGATACGAATTTCAGGAAAAATTTGCTTCCAATGAATACGAATATCACCATGATTCGAACGCACAAAGCGGTTCATTAAACTCCGTTTAGTGCGGTCCAGGCTCCAGGGCATCTAAGATGGTGCCTCCACATGTCAGGACATGGGGCAAGGAACTCTGGAAAGGTGGGAAGACAGGATAGGCTGCATGTGATTCAGGGTTATCAGCAGCCAGCCACCCCTGTGATGTCACAGCCCTATATATTCGGCAACCATCTTGTGGCCAGTCACATCAGCGTTTTATTGCAGAGAGAAAGAGGGACAGAGAGTAGTGTGTATTGCACAGAAAAACATTTTTATAGCAGCGATTAACCTCAAGCCCAAAAAAGCCTAGAAGCACTGATAGGGAAGGGAGAGAGATTGAGAAAGTGCAATTTTGGGTGTGCTACACAGCAACTGTGTGCTGCAGCACTGGAGTGTACAACAACTGAAAAGCTAATAGTAGCCAGCCAGTTAGGGTATGCAGAGCACTAAAAGCCATAATCATAATAGTGCCTAATACAGGTTGCTTGGCGGAGCGTATTGTTCTTTATTAAGTGTAACCTGTACGTACATAGGTGGTGTACGATTTTGTTCCTGTTATAGTCTGAATGGCCTAGTTACTGTGAAACCCCAGCCAAAAGTACACACCTGCTGCTGTTCTAGACAAATACTGTTTAAGCGTAGTGGAGCATATTGTCCTCCCCTCATATATGCACTAAGTATGTCAGGCAGAGTGCCAGGACATGCACAGAGGAGTGGCAGAGGCCTGAATTCATCAGGTACAGGCAGAGGTCGCAGCAGACTAGGGGCGAGTGGCAGCAGGAGTCGCAGCGAGAGGCCTGAGCTCCCTGTATTAGCTAGCGGTCGTGTCTCGACCAGCAACCCATCTGCCGTCATTGACTGGTTAACTCGGTCATCCACTTCATCACAAGTGACATCCAACACCCCCAGTCAACAGTTGGTGGGTTCTTCAGACACAACCCTCAGTTGGCATGGCCCGGGAGCAGTCCCTGCCCTACCATTGCCTCTGTCCTATGCTGTTCCCTCCTCCATAGAAGTATCCTATGCTCTGGGTTCAGCTCCACTTTTTAGTCAGAGTGATATACTAAAGGACAGTCAGTAGCTACTGCCCAGCCAAGAAGTGGAGGAGATATCCCCTGCTTCCTTCACTAGGCGGGCAAGTAGTGATGAGGAGAGTGGCGTGGTAGGTGGTGTGCTCCTAAAGCACACACTGTTGAGGAACCTGAGGAGGACATCAGTGATGTGCAGAAACAACTCGATGATGATGAAGCCGATTGCATTTGTGAGCCGGGTGCAGAAGGGTCTTCATCATCATCAGGGAAAGAGGGTGGCAGGTTGCCCGTGAGACAGCAGTTTAGCCAGCAAGGTGGTAGCATGGTTGGGAAGTCAGAATGGTGGCAGCAGTGGTGTCTGGAGCTAAACGTCCCAGGGGTAGACCACCTGCTTCGTGGCAGCCTACCTGCCCGGGAGGTAGTGGAACAGCTGTCCTTGGAGTCGGCGGCAGTAGCAGTCAGTCATTGCAGACTGTTGGGGAGAAATGAGCTACTCCGTGGTGTACCACATGCAATTTAAAAAAATATCTTTAATCTTTTCAATTGTGAGGCCCTATGGTCTCGTCAGGCTGCCGCCACCTCCAGGCTGTATCATTCTGTCACCATATGGTCTCTTCTTGCTGCTGCCACCTCCAGGCTTGGTCATTCTGCCACATTTTGGTCTCCTCATGCTGGTGCCACCTGCAGGCTGTGTCATTGTGCCGCCATGTGGTCTCCTCATGCTGCTGGCACATTACATATTTTTTTTTTATTTTAATCTATTTAAAATGTTCAATTTAAAATATATCTTTAAAGGGTAGCTCCCACCATCCCCTTTTTTCCCCTCTCTGTCCATACCTATATCCCATCTATCCCCAACCCCCTCCCTGCCTTAATTTTTTTTTCACTATATTAAAAAATGCAGTTTTGTCTGCATGGTAGTGTGTAGTTGTAGTGGGGAAAAAACTGGAGTCACTCTGTGTTAAAAACAATACATGGCCACGGCGCAACCCGAAGCCAGACCGCCCCCCCCCCCCCCGCCCGAACCCCGCTACCCAAACCCCGCCGCGCAACCCGATCCTATCCCCCCCCAACATACCAGGACAGTGCAGCGATGGGGCCGGCGTGAAAAGTAAGTGCAGGACAGCAGCGATGGGATTGCGGGGCCGGCGTGCGATGCCAGGGAGCAGGGGAGCCAATGCGCGCTTCTTCTGTTCTCATCGCTCGCTCCTGCCTCTCTGATTGACAGACAGGGAGCGAGCGCAGGATGAATGAATTAGGACTGATGCCTGGTCGCATCAGTCCGAATTCAGGCGTGACGTCACACCAGCCTGCAGCCGGCCACTAGGAGGGAGACCCCTTGTGGCCGGTTTTCAAACTTAAATGACACTGTGTTAATAAAAAAAAAAATAAAAAAAAATTATTAAACTATATTTTCAATTGTGAGGCCCTATGGTCCTGTCAGGCTGCTGCCACCTTCAGGCTTGGTCATTCTGCCACATTTTGGTCTCCTCGTGATGGTGCCACCTCCAGGCTGTGTCATTGTGCCTCCATGTAGTCTCCTCATGCTGCTGGCACATTACATTTGTTAATCTATTCAAAATCTATTTACCCTCCAGTATGTTTTGTAGTGGGGGAGGGAACCCAGGCAAACACAGGTTGAGCATACAAACTCCTTGCAGATGTTGTCTTTGAAGGGATTTGTCTCCGATACCTAATACGTGCCCTGTGCACGCTGCCGAACTATGCACCGCAAGTCATAGCCAGCAACTGTGGCTAATGCCGAATATCACCGTTCATGGATTCAGGATTAGATACATTCCTGGAACAAAATAACATTAATGCTTATGAAGAAATATAAAATCCCATCCCTTCCCCAATATCGCGCCACACCCCTACCCTTTAATTCCCTGGTTGAACTTGATGGACATAAGTCTTTTTTCGACCGTACTAACTATGTAACTATGGTTATGTCCGGCATTAACCCTTTAGATGCTGTAATCAACTTTGAAGTCTAAAAGTCCTGAAATAACTGCTGGTTAGCTCAGGGATGCTGATCGGGATCACCACGGTGAAATCGCATTTTCTCAATGAGCTGAGAGGACAGCCGGAGGTCCCTTACTGTGCTCTGTGCCGTCCGATTGGTGCTCCTATACTGCAGCCAGCCATAGAAGGCAGTAGTAAAGGAGTGCCAATAACACTGATCAATGCTATGCTATGGCAGTGTATGCAATCTACTATTGCTTGTAATAGGGCACTAAAAAATAGTGAAAAAAATTTGTAAAAATAAATAAATAAATGTGAATTAACACCTTTTAACATTAACCCTCAATTTTAACATCAGTGTTGAGGTGTACCCAATGTCATTGTATAAATCTACCACAGTAGTGCACCTAAATTCCTGTATTGTATTAATTTAACCCCTTCCCTTATAAAAGTTGGAATAACCCCAAAATAAAAACTAAACTTTAAAAACCCTGTCACATCACATTTAAATAGTATACGTATTTGTTACTGGCGAGTACTTAAAAAAAAGGATCGATACTTGTACTCATTCTTAAATTCTTATATATATATATATATATATATATATATATATATATATACTTTATTTAAAGTATTTTTATTGACAAGAAGTGTTAAAGGGGTATTCCAGGAAAAAACTTTTTTTTATATATATCAACTGGCTCCAGAAAGAAACAGATTTGTAAATTGCTTCTATTAAAAAATCTTAATCCTTACAATAATTATTAGCTGCTGAAGTTGAGTTGTTCTTTTCTATATGGCAACAGTGCTCTCTGCTGACATCTCTGCTTGTCTCGGGAACTGTACAGAGTAGAAGAGGTTTGCTATGGGGATTTGCTTCTACTCTGGACAGTTCCTGAGACAGGTGTCATCGGAGGGCACTTAGACAGAAAAGAACAACTCAACTTCAGCAGCTCATAAGTACTGAAATGATTAAGATTTTTTAATAGAAGTAATTTACAAATCTGTTTAACTTTCTGGAGCCAGTTAATATATATATATATATATATATATATATATATATATATATATATATATATATATATATATTTTAAGTTTTTTTCCTGGATAACCCCTTTCACTTGTCATCCTGTACAGTATAGTCAGACATTGTGAGGGCCCTGAATCCGCGCTGTACAGGATGTGATGAGCTTTTAATCACAATTGTTTTTCTTTCCTACAGATATTAAAACTTGAAGCATGCGATCCGTCTCGGCCTGTCAGTAAAGCCTTTCAAGAGCGTATTTGCCTAGGTCTTATATAAACATTTATATTAACACTATATACTGTAGCCCTGGACTGTGAGAATAAACACTATGTGATAATGGCTTGAAGTGTGCTCTGCAGGCTCCGCACTTTCAAGATATTATCGCATTGCATATATTTCTATGATAAGATTAAGTTGGATCTTTTGGGAGTTCAATCTCGTTTATTTTACTTAGAGCCAAAGGTTAACTTTATTTTTTTTTTCTTAAGATTTCGCTCTTGAAGCTCCCGAAAATTTGGATCCAGCATGTGAGGGCCCTGCTGGCTGGTGTTCTGTTACAACTATATCAACACTGAGCATTTCAGACCTTTAAAGGGGTACTCCACTGGAAAAACATGTTTTTAATCAACTGGTGCCAGAAAGGTAAACAGATTTTGTAAATTACTTCAATTAAAAAATCTTAATCCTTCTAGTACTTATCAACTGCTGTATACTCCACAGGAAGTTCTTTTCTTTTTGAATTTCCTTTCTATCTGACCACAGTGCTCTCTGCTGACACTCTTTTTATTATAAATATATAAAACTTAACAAAACCGAAAAACAGGCTTAACTAGCAATAACAAAGCACAACACAACAAAACCTGCCTAACCGGCCAGCCCAGCTTAGCTAATCTAACAAAACACATAACATTATACCTACATATAAATTACCTACATATAAATTATGAAAAATACTATCACACACACACACACACATACCCACGCATTCTTTACATAAACATAAAAATAGCTTTACTTAGCTTTAAACTAAACAACCAAACTTGGTAAAAACTCAACTGCACATTACATTCACAACTAACATCCACCCTTTTTTTTTTTTTTTTTTTTTTTTTTTTTATAATTTTTTTTTTTTTACTTTTTTATTTTATTCATACACATATATATATATATATATATATATATATATATATATATACATACACATATCTACATATATATATACATACACACTTTTTTTTTTTTTAATAATTTTTTTTATTTTTTTTTACTTTTTTATTTTATTCATACACATATATATACATATATATATATATATATATATATATATATATATATATATATATACATACACACATCTACACATACATATACATACATACACATACTTTTTTTTTTTTTTTTATCTACACTACCATAATATAACCAATATTTAAAGTAATATAAAAATGCTAACTAAATCTGATCCGACTGCCTATCCCCATCCCCTCATAAAATAAGATAACCAATCCATACTATATAATAATATATACAATACAAATATAAAAATACAAATACATAACCTAAATGCAAATATATACATAAACCATATACACCAAAAACCAAACTATACATCTACAAAACACATGACATCCTACACTAGTCTAACCCATCACCCACACAACCACCCACCTTGACATGGGTCAGAGTCCATAGTCCATGGATATCCAGTCCAGTCCATAACTGACCCATGCAAGCCCCTCCAAACATCCACCAACCCACCAATTCCCCCACCCAACCTAATCTATACCCAAACCAACTATACAAATACAACTTCAAAACACAACATAACATCATATACAAATACAAAACAATACAACCCACCTTAGGCCCAAGTTCGGTCGCCTGTAAGCCCTTTAGGCAATACATATTCTGAAAACAAAACAAAAAGACTAGGGTGTACATGCATAGCCCACCACCAGGAAGAAGGATGGCAATCCTGATATTACTTTTTTAAACTCTCTCCACTAACGTTTCCCTTCGACTCACCCTACCGTTATCCCTTCAACAAACTGACCCTGCACTCACCCTCTCTCTGTCCCTATATTGCTATCCCTAACCAGAAACAGGGGTACTCTACCCAAGAGGTCTAGTACCTAGGGCACATCAAATGAAAAACCTCTCCACAGGAGAGAAGCCCTACTGTTACCAAGACTGCCATACTCCAAAGACCTGATCTTCCCGAGGTCACCGGTGATGTTCCTACAGACCTCCACCTCGGAGAGGACTTTCCGCTGTGTAGATACTAGACACCGTGCATTCCACGTGTAGTACCTAACCACTAAACTGACTACAAATAAAGTGCCCCGGTCTCGGCCACCCAGGTTCCTGAATGCCCCATAAGCCCACTCCGGATAGGTAAGGCCAGCAAGGTGACTCCAGCCAATGGAAGCGCCCACCCGGTTGTAGACCCCTACATTAAAAGGACAATGAAGCAGGAAGTGGTCCATGCTTTCCAGCGTGTCCCCGCACTCTTCTCGGGGACATCCCCGGTCATCAGAGCTCCTACACTTCAAATTGTCCTTTACATATAGCTTCCCCTGAAAGCAGCGCCAGGCCAAGTCCCAAAACTTCTGGGGGATCCTTTTCATGTTTAAAAGGTACAACCCCACCCTCAGATCCCAACCTGGGCAGTCCCTGAGCGCCAGAGGCTTCTGGAAGTGGGTCAACAGAACCCGTTTGTCAAGGAACTGCCTTGACTGGGTCCTGATCTCCCACACTCCCAGACCCCACCGACGTATCGCCTTCAGAGTCGGGGTAGCATAAGCCGGAAGATATCCGTGTGGCGTACGGAGGTCCTTCACTCGCCCTCCTCTCTCCCATTCCTGGAAGAAAGGCCGAAACCATTCCCTGCAGGAGAGTACCCAGGGAGGAGCCCTCTCTGACCAGAGGTTTGAGATGTTAGCTTTCAAGAAGGTGTTTGTTAAGAACACCACAGGGTTTACCATAGATAAACCCCCTAGTCTCCTCGTGCGGTACGTAACCTCCCTCTTGACTAGGTTCATCCTGTTTCCCCATAACAGTTGGAAAAACAGGCTGTAGATCTTAGTGTAGTAAGCCTCTGGCAAGATACATACGCTGCCCAGATAGATAAACAAGGGGAGCAGGTACGATTTGATCAGGTGTACCCTTTCCCTGAGGGTCATAGACCAACCCTTCCACTGGTTCACCTTCTGAGTGGCATCCTGGAGCTTACCATCCCAGTTTTTGGTGGAATAATCATCCTGACCGAATGTGATGCCCAAAACTTTTGCTGACTCTTGGGGCCCTGGAAGGGTGTCCGGGAGATCAAACGTGGGATCTCCCCCTCCCAGCCAGAGACTCTCACACTTATCCCGGTTGATCTTAGACCCGGATGCCTCCGAGTAGCGGTCCACTTCTGACATCACCACATCGACCTCCTCTCTCAAGGACACGAAAATGGTGACATCATCAGCGTACGCCACTACTCTCTGGGGGACATCCAGCTCCACCAGACTCATCCCGACTCCCGCCAACGGCCCACAATCTACCCTCCTGACGAAGGGATCGATTGCGAACACGTATAAAAGCGGGCTCAAAGGACAACCCTGACGGACTCCGGACCCCACCTCAAAAGAGCGGCCAGACCACCCGTTCACTAGCGGGAAACTCTCTGCCCCTGCATACAAGATCTTAAGCCAATTAACAAAAGTACTCGGTAAGCCATATCTCAGGAGGACAGACCAGAGGTACTCATGGTTCACCCGATCAAATGCTTTGGCCTGATCCAAGGACAGCAAGTACCCCTTCCAGAGACCCGCACTACTCCGCTCCACTGCCTCCCTGACACTAAGGACCGCACTTAAGGTGCTTCGGCCTGGAACAGAGCAGTGCTGGGCCCCCGAAAGGAGCCGGGGTGCAAACTTCACCAGCCGATTAAACAGTATCTTGGCCAGAAGTTTCCTGTCCGTATTGAGAAGAGCTATGGGCCTCCAATTCTCAATACGGCTGGGATCTTTACCCTTTGACAGGAGAATCAGGGCTGACCTCCTCATTGACTTCGGCAGAGTACCCGAGGAGAGACACTCATTGAATACCTCAGTCAAGAGGGGAGCTAAAGACTCCTTAAAGGTCCTGTACCACTCGGATGTTAAGCCATCCGGACCTGGCGACTTCTTAGGGGCGAGCCCCTCGATCGCCAGTCTCACTTCCTCTTCCCTGATTTCTACTGCCAAAACATCAAGAGAAGGGTCTACCCCTGGCTCAGGAATGGTTTCAGCCAGGAAAACCGACATCTTGTCTCGATCTAGATCCTTCCTCCCCAAGAGGTGCGAGTAGAAGGATCTGACAACCTCCAAGATCCCTGATCTGGACCGATTCAGAGATCCTGTACTATCAATCAGTCCTGAAATGACTTTACTACTCACTGACATCTTACAGTTTCTGTAAGGGTCGGGCGAGCGGTACTTCCCGAAATCCCTCTCAAAAACCAAAGATGCGTGCCTATCGTACTGACACCTCATCAGCAAGGATTTCACTCTGGAGATATCCTCTCGGCTACCTCCAGTCGAGACAAGGAGCTCGAGTTTCCTCCTCAGACCCTGATACAGGCGATACCTGTTCAGGGACCTGAGGCTCGAGAGCTGGCGGAAGAACCCCGCAACCCGCTTCTTGAATATCTCCCACCACTCCAGCTTATTACTACAGAGGCCCAGTAAAGGTACCTGACTCTGAAGAAAATCCTCAAAGGACTGTCTCACCTCTGCTTCCTCCAGGAGGGACGAATTCAGCTTCCAATAACCTTTACCCATCCGGGGGGTCTCTGAAACATTCAGGGAAAACAAAATCATACAGTGATCGGAGAACTCCACCTCAACCACGGACACTGCGGAAGAGACGGCTTCCTCCTTTAAATAAAACCTATCTATCCTAGACCTGCGACTACCTTGATGATAGGTGAAACCCGCGTGGCCCGAGGGGCTCCGGATGTGGGCGTCCTCTAGGCGAGCTTCTCTAGCTATGCTAATCAGTGCCACACTATCGCAAGTCAGCGGACCATTGGAGCCTCTCCTATCTTGGGACCTCGTGACATTATTGAAGTCCCCTCCAAAGATCACTTGCCGACTCGTAAAAAGAAAGGGCTTAATCCTCATAAAGAGATCTTTGCGGCCCCACTTGGTTTGTGGGGCGTAGATGTTAATGAGCCGGAGCTCTTGTCCCTTCATGAGGACATCTAAGATCAGGCACCTCCCCATTTCTAACTCAATAACCCGTCTGCATTCAACTGGAGCGGTAAAAAGGACCGCCACCCCACTATACGGCTCAGCCGCAAGAGACCAGTGGGAGGGACCGCGCCTCCACTCTCTTCTGGCTTTTACCAGAGAGGCTAGATCTGACAACCTGGTCTCTTGTAAAAAGAAAATGTCGGCTTCAACACGGCCGAGAAAATCAAAGGCTGCGAATCTAGCCGTATCCGACTTAATGCTGGCGCAGTTAATAGATGCCAGCGTCAGTGGGGTGAGTGCCGCCATCCTGGGTGATTGAGTTAGATGGCCTCACCCCTTATACCTTCTTCCTCTCCTTCCCTCTATCCCCATCTGAATCAGAGGAAGACCCTTTACCCCTTTTTAGGCTCAGAGACATATCCATCCCAGGATCTTTACCTCTGGCATCTGGTGTTACCTCCACCCCTGAGGAAACTGTCCCAGAGGAAGGAGGCTCGGCACCTCCTGGAGGCCGCACTGCCTCCTGAACCTCAAGAGGAGGAGGGAAGGTAGTATCCCCGAGGGCCTCATACCGATTTGAATGGACGATCAGAGGGTCGGAGACTGAATTGTTCCTTCTATGGTCTGAGGCTACAACTGAAGAGGAGGATGGCGCCACCTTACTCTTACCCTTTTTCCTCCTCTTCTTTTTCTGGCCACCATTTACTGTCTGCCCCTCCTCCTCCTCCTCATCCACAGTTTCGGATTCAGAGGCATGACTGGAGGAAGGAGCATTTTGACCTTCTTCCCTACGCAGTCTCCCCATCTCCTCGTCCAGTTTGGCCTCACCCAAAGCCTCAGAGTTATTCTGACCTCCTTCTGAGCCAGTGTCTGGAGTGGGACCCCGAGCTACCCCTGGCACCTGGGCATTCTCAAGGGCCCTCTCCAACCTGCGCTTCTCCTCTCGCCTCCGCATAGAGGGGGTCTTATGTTTTTCCTTCACTGGCTTTGGTGCCCCCTCTCCTCCACTGGTCCCTTCCCCCGCCGGGGCAACCGTTAGGCTTTCCCCAGCCGGGGCGGTCACAGCATTAGAGAACGAGCGCGGACACCGGCTGAACGGGTGACCTAAGTCACCACACAAGTTACACCGAATCTGTCCACAGGTGGCCGCCAGGTGACCCACCCCACAGCAGAGGGCGCATATCTGCTGAGTGCAGTTGGCACTAAAGTGGTTTGGGTCACCACACCTGTGGCACAGCTTCGGCTGCCCCTGGTAGAAGATCTGAATCCTGTCGCGTCCCAGGAAGGCGGCCGAAGGGATGTGGGTGACCGTGTTCCCTGAACGCCTGAGACGGACGGAAAACGTCCAGGCCCCTGACCATATATTGTGCTCATCAAAGTTCTTCCGGGGGATGTCCGTCACCTCCCCGTACCTGCCCAACCAGGTCATAATGTCATAACAAGAAAGTGACTCGTTACGTGTCAAAACGGTCACTTTCTTTACCATACTCTGGCGAGATACCGCTTTTACAGCGAAATCTCGCCATCCGGGCTCGTTTTTCATCAGCTCATAATTAGACCAAAAGAGATCTAGTCCCTCCGGCCTAACAAAGCTGACGTCAAACTCGGAGGAGCCGAAGGGGTGAATCAGGGCAAAGATGTCCCTAGCCCTGAAACCCATCTGGAAAAGAAGCTCCACCACCTTGCCCCTTTGGGGGCACGCATCTCCGCCTTTCCAGACCAGACGGGCCACATTCCTGCGACCCATCTCCTGCCCGGGTGTCTGGAGGGACCATACGGTCTCCCCATTCCTCTCTCGGAACGCTCCCAGACCATGTCTCTCCACCCAAAAAGACAGGTCCATCTCCTTTCCCTCTACCTGGAGCGTCCTTTCTCCTCTCTTCAGTGCCTCCAGGAGGCGCCGTTGCAACTGACCGTCACCAGATGCAGGAGGTAAAGATCCCACTGAACCCCCAGCCGCCACACTCGCATAACTCCTGGCGACCGGGGGGGCAGCCGGACCAGACACCGTCCCTATGTCCCTGTCTAGGCCACCTGTACTGCCACAAAAGCCACTACCACTCCTCCCATCTGCACCACTACCACTCCTCTCATTCACACCACTACCACTCCTTCCATTCACTCCACTACCACTCCTCCCATTCACTCCACTACCACTCCACCCATTCACACCGCTACCACTCCTCCCATCTACACCACTACCACTCCTCCCATCTGCACCACTACCACTCCTCCCATCTACACCACTACCGCTCCTCCCATCTGCACCACTACCACTCCTCCCATCTGCACCACTACCACTCCTCCCATCTGCACCACTACCACTCCTCCCATCTGCACCACTACCACTCCTCCCATCTGCACCACTACCACTCCTCCCATCTGCACCACTACCACTCTTCCCATCTACACCACTACCACTCCCACATACACCCCTCTCATCCACAGCACTACCACTCTCATCATTCACACTCTTTGTATTTACATTGCTTTCATTTACAGTATATATGGGATCAGCAGCTGCTTCACCCACTACCTCTGGGCTGGCCTGGATGTGTTTTAGCTTGGGCTTCTTGCTCCTTCTTAGGTCACCGGCGGCTGCCGACACTGACTCCTCCTCTATACGAGACGCCACCGTAGACGTCAAATCCCGAGGCTGCCCCTCCGGGCGCACCTCCACCCCTCCTTCTGCCACTGATGTGCAGGGACTCCCCTCCCTATCAGGGGAGATCCCTGCAGCATCCGCGCTACACACTGCGCCCGACCGCACAGGCTCAGCAGTAGGTCCCGGTGCCTGGACACTCCCCCCCCTCTCAGGGGAGTGCCCTGCAGAGCTGGTGACATTGCCCACAATACTCGGGGAACCGCTCCCCTTGCACACTGCCGCATAACTACTGCCCACCATTAGCCCGTCCTGCTCTTCCCTACCAGCAGGACGCATGACTGTAGCACCCGCGGCCATGTTGGATGCAGCACTGTACCCCCCGTGCTGGTCCCGTTCCACAGCAGAAGCGGGATCTGGCAGGGTGGGGGGCCCAGCAGCCTGAACCAACTTTTCAGGTAGCCCAGACTGCTGGATAGGAGAGAAAACAAACTTCACTTGCTTCCCAGCCTTTTTCTTCTTCTTTTTCTTCCTTTTATTCTCCTCAGGGCCCAGGTCCTGGCCAAAACTGAAATTTTCCAGACGGGTGGGTGACTCCTGCATCACTATGGCCCGCAGGAGCCCCCCACCGACCGGGCTGCTGTCACCGCCATCACTGCTGTCACTTTCCTCTGAGGTGGTTGGTAAGGCGACTTGGGCAGGGTTAATATATTCTGCACTTGGGGTGACAGAGGTCTTAGGGGTACATGGGGTATCACACACATCCCCCTCACTCTCATCACCCTCACTGCCGCCATCTCCCTCACCACCTTCCTCCATCTTCTCCTCTGTATCAAACAGGCATTCTTCCTCCCCCTGACTATCCTCTTCCTCCTTCACAGGGGTCTTCATGATTTTATAGCGGTCGTTATTTTTTAACTTTTCCTTAAATATACCCGCTCCCTCTATGATCTGCATTCGGGCTCTCACCACCTCCTGCTCCTCTGCCTTCAGTTCACACACCCTGGCAGCAAACTTAGCCCTCATGGCCTTGGCAGAGTTATCTGTCTGGTAGCGAGCAAACTTCAGATCTTCCCTTAACACCTTCAGCTTCTTTCCCAGCTGCTCATATTCCACCAGCTTTGCCTGCATGCGGGATCCAAAGGTGGCAAGCGACTCCCTGGGTCCCTTCACCCCCCATTGCTGGGGTTCCATAACAACAGTCCCTGAAGACATAACTGTAATTTTCTTACCGGACGCCTTGCGGTTTCCAGCGACGGACGGGGGAGTGGGCTCCACATTACTGCGGAGCCTGCTGGATCTTCTCACCCCGTCCTGAGAATCGGCCGTAGCTCTCTCACTCCCACCCCCCTCCGGCCTAGTTCGAGGGGTGGAAGTCTGGGGCTCCATAGCAGGAGGTTCTCCCAAGGAGGCTGCCACCCTCCTGGGAAAAAGGCTGTAGGAAAATCTGCTTCAATCCCCTCTCTCTGGAAAGCCCTGGAAATCAGACACACCCAACAGCTGCTGTGTTCCACAGGAAGTGCTCTCTGCTGACACCTCTGTCCATGCCAGGAACTGTCCAGAGTAGGAGCAAATCCCCATAGCAAACCTATCCTGCTCCGGACAGTTCCTAAAATGCACAGATGTGTCAGCAGAGAGCACTGTGGTCAGACAGAAAGGAACTTCAAAAAGAAAAGAACTTCCTGTGGAGCATACAGCAGCTGATAAGTACTGGAAGGATTAAGATTTTTTAAATAGAAGTAATTTGCAAATCTGTTTAATTTGTAACCTGGCACCAGTTGATTAAAAAAAGTTTGCCAGGGGAGTACCCCTTTAATGGTCACAGGGTGCTAGAATATCTAGGACAGTGTTTCTGTCCCGGATAACGGCTGTCCGGGCATGCTGAGAGTTGAAGTTTTGCAACAGCTGGAGGCACTCTTGTTGGGAGACATTGATCTAGGAGGTAGGGCAGGCCGTCAATACATACTGTGCACAACAACACAGACATTAGTAAGAACCAAACAAATTAACACCTTAAAGGGGTACTCCGCCCCTAGACATCTTATCCCCTATCCAAAGGATAAGATGTCAGATCGCCGCGGTCCCGCTCCTGGGGACCCTTGGGATCCCCGCTGCGGCACCCCGCTGTCATTACTGCACAGAGCGAGTTCGCTCTGCACGTAATGACGGGCAATAGAGGGGCCGGAGCATCGTTACGTCACGGCTCCGCCCCTCGTGATGTCACGGCCCGCCCCGTCAATACAAGTCTATGGGAGGGGGCGTGGCGGTCGTCACGCCCCCTGCCATAGACTTGCATTAAGGGGACGGGCCGAGGGGCGGAGCCATGACGTCACGAGGCGCGGAGCGCGAACTCGCTCTGTGCAGTAATGACAGCAGGGTGCCGCAGCGGGGATCCCAGGGGTCCCCAGCAGAGGGACCGCGGCGATCTGACATCTTAGGGGATAAGATATCTAGGGGCGGAATACCCCTTTAAGGACCAATGCAAGTAAACCTGTACACCCTTGAAAGACCAGGCCTGTTTTTTCAAATCGGGGATGTCTGACTGTATTAGAGAATAACTCTGGTAACGTTTACCGCTCACGATAATTCTGACATTGTTTTTTGCCACACGTTGTTCTTCATGTACATAGTAAAAGGAAGCCGATATCATTTGTAGTTTTTTTTTTTTTTTTTTTACAATGCAAAAAATCGTGGAATAAAAAAAATATTAAGAATTTTTGCTATTTTAACACTAATAGGTTGCATATATTTATACTTTCTGACCAAATAGTTTATGAAGCTTATACTTTCAGATGTCTACTTTATTTTGAAAGCATTTCTTTTATTTTTAATTAAAATTTTAAATGATTTAGAAGCCTAACAATTTAACTTGAACATTTGAAAAAAAGTATATCTTATTTTTAAGTGCTTTGCAAGGTTTGCAGAAATGTAAAGGTGGTAGAATGTAGACCCCCCCACCCCCACCCCCACCCCCACAATGACCCCATTTTAAAAACTAGACCCCTCAAGGTATTCACTAGGGGGTACAGTTAGTATTTTAACATCATAGTTTTTTGGCAGGAATTATTACAAAATCAGGGTAAAAATTCAACATTTGCAATTTGTGGGACATATTTTTTGTACATCGCTCCTGATATTGAAAGAATGGCACCCGATATTTTATTGAGGTGCTCGGGCCGTGTTTGGAAATACCCCCGCTTACGCCATATTTGGTTCTTTGGCCGCATGATAGGACCCAGTAGGAGAGGAGCGCCATTTGGCTTTCAGGGCATCATTTCAGGCCACATGGATTATAGGCCGCACTCCATACCTGCAAAGGGTTTTAGCTGCCAGAACCATACAGACCCCCCAAAAGTGACCCCATTTTGGAAACTACACCCCCTAAAGCAGTGGTTCTTAACCTTGTTGGAGGTATGAACCCCATCAGTTTCATATGCGCATTCACCGAACCCCTCTTAATTGGAAAAATAAAATATGATTTTTTGAAATTCAAAACATAGGCGGTATATATTTAAGTATATATTTATACATAGGTGCACAAAATGAGCAAAACCATTAAAGAACAAAGAACAAAACCATGAAAACATGATTTTCCCACAAAAACAAAAACATAATGAATATTTACTGCAAATCAGTGTGACTTCTCCTGTTATCTTTCAGAGACCAGTTCAGAAATGCGCATCTTTACCTTGGCAAGTGTCACTCTCATGTCATTTTCGCAAAAAATGGCAGTGTTCCCCCACATTAGGCAGGCAGTGTTCCCTCACATTAGGCAGGCGGTGTTCCCCCACATTAGGCAGGCGGTGTTCCCCCACATTAGGCAGGCGGTGTTCCCTCACATTAGGCAGGCGGTGTTCCCCCACATTAGGCAGGCGGTGTTCCCCCACATTAGGCAGGCGGTGTTCCCCCACATTAGGCAGGCGGTGTTCCCCCACATTAGGCAGGCGGTGTTCCCCCACATTAGGCAGGCGGTGTTCCTCCCACATTAGGCAGGCAGTGTTCCTCCCACATTAGGCAGGCAGTGTTCCTCCCACATTAGGCAGGCAGTGTTCCCCCACATTAGGCAGACAGTGTTCCCCCACATTAGGCAGACAGTGTTCCCCCACATTAGGCAGACAGTGTTCCCCCACATTAGGCAGACAGTGTTCCCCCACATTAGGCAGACAGTGTTCCCCCACATTAGGCAGACAGTGTTCCTCCCACATTAGGCAGGCAGTGTTCCTCCCACATTAGGCAGGCAGTGTTCCTCCCACATTAGGCAGACAGTGTTCCCCCACATTAGGCAGACAGTGTTCCCCCACATTAGGCAGACAGTGTTCCCCCACATTAGGCAGACAGTGTTCCCCCACATTAGGCAGACAGTGTTCCCCCACATTAGGCAGACAGTGTTCCTCCCACATTAGGCAGGCAGTGTTCCTCCCACATTAGGCAGGCAGTGTTCCCCCACATTAGGCAGGCAGTGTTCCCCCACATTAGGCAGGCAGTGTTCCCCCATATTACGCAGGCAGTGTTCCCCTACATTATGTAGGCCAGTGGTCTTCAACCTGCGGACCTCCAGATGTTGCAAAACTACAACTCCCAGCATGCCCGAACAGCCAACGGCTGTCCGGGCATGCTGGGAGTTGTAGTTTTGCAACATCTGGAGGTCCACAGGTTGAAGACCACTAATGTAGGCAGTGTTCCCCCACAGGCATACAGCCTCCAGCCATATACAGTGTATGGCTGGAGGCTGTATGCCTGTGTACTGCCCCACTTCAGTGCTCCGACCACCGCTCCGGCTATAGCAGTAGGTCTCGGGACCGGAGGTCGCAGCACCGAAGATGACGGGCAGCTGGTCACTTGCCAAGCTGGCCAGCGCGCGTCTTCTTCCTTCTCAATCCTCCGGTCCTCGGCGCCTTCGTTTCCATGGGCGCACGCAGGGCCGCGGGGCCGCATGGAGTTAATAGTGATGGGGGGAATTGCCCCATCTACAGGACGGGCAAACACCGGCTCTGGGGCCCCAAGCAATTGCTTGGTTTGCCTGTCCTGTTGCGACCTCCCCTGCCGAACCCCCGGGACTGACTCACCGAACCCCTGGGGTTCGATCGAAGCCAGGTTAAGAACCACTGCCCTAAAGTATTCAACTAGACCAAAAGTGAATGATTTAAGTCCTTTTTGTGTGGCTGGAATGGTTACAAAGTCAGTGCAAAAATTAAAATTTTCTTTTTTTTGTGGGACATATTTTTTATAAATTGCATCTGAAAAGTAGAAAATGCGCCCCATATTTTATTACGCTGTTCGTCCCGTGTTCGGTAATACCCCCTCTTAGGCCATATTTGGTTGCATGGCCACATGGTGGGACCCAGAAGGAGAGGAGTCCCATTTGGCTTTCAGGATATCATTATACAAATTCTTTGTTAGTGTGTGTAAACAACGAATGAGCATGCACCAACTAGTAACAAGCCAAAAGAAAATACAGTATAACCTAAGAATGCAAAATTATAAAATGATAAGCATATCGCTCCTTGTTTGGATCTGTTCAAAATAAGTTCAGATATACATCAGTTAGGCATCAGTTATCAAGAAGCAGACCCCCAGCAAATAATCTACTACCAGTGGTCTGTGACTATATAAGATAGTAGTACACAAATGTCCCCTGTGCTTTAAAGGGGTACTCTGCCCCTAGACATCTTATCCCCTCTCCAAAGGAGAGGGGATAAGGTGTCTGATCGTGGGGGTCCTGTTGTTGGGGACCCCCGTGATCTCCCTGCTTCACCTGGCGTTTGTTTAGAGCTTCGGGTGCAGTGCCGGAGGCTTGTGACGCCACGGTCATGCCCCGCTCATGACGTCATGGCCACGCCCCCTCAATGCAAGTCTATGGGAGGGGGCATGACTGCCGTCATGCCCCCTCCCATAGACATGCATTGAGGGGACGTGACCATGACATCACGAGCAGGGCGTGGCCGTGACGTCATGAGCCTCCGCCCCACATTCCCAGTCATCCGCCAAGGAGCGAAGTTCACTCCGTGTACCAAATGTCTGGGGTGCCACAGCCGAGATCACGGGTGTCCCCAGCGACGGGACCCCTGCGATCAGAAATCTTATCCCCTGTCCTTTGGATAGGGGATAAGATGTCTAGGGGCGGAGTACCCCTTTTAAACTGCAACACAACTAATGTTGTATAGGCATACATAAGTTGCTTCTTAGACCGATGCACTTGAAACAACACCAGCCGCTGATCTCCTTCTTCATTGGACAGTGCTCCTTCGCTGTCTCTCCTTCAGTATGCCGGATGATGACATGTGTGCGTAAGATCACTAACATAGTAGAATACTGTAAGCTGGGGATTAGGCTAACAGCTTGTTTAAAAACACACTGCAGTATCCCTGGTTGTGGCAGATGCCTGCGGCCAGTGTTAAAATGAACACAGGGGTATCAGAAGATGCAATAGCTTTTTCCAAGTACTTCAAAAGCCATTCCTTATTTTTAAATAGTTTAAAAAATAACAGCTCCTGATTGGCCTGGACGATGTATGGCATATAAAGCAAAGCTATAATTGGATAACCTTGGGTCGTGTGATCTTTATGATAGCTGCACAGTATGCTTGGCTGCCCTGACATCATCTCAGTGTTCCCAGTGCTTCCTCCTTTTATCCAGGCACCAAAACTCTGTGGCCCATATTTATCATTGTTGGTGTAAGTGAAGCATTTTTTTACACCCTTTTTTTGTGTGCTGATAATGTGTAGGAGCACCAAATTTATTAAATGGTCAAAGAGCATTTGATAAATTTTTGTGCAGGTAAACATTTTCTGAAATTTCTCTCTTCACATACACCAGAAAGCTACGCCAGGTCTGGGATGGTGTAGTTTTAGACACTTTTCAGTGGCTTTGCGCCTTTTTTGCAAAAAGGCGCAGTTCATAAATTTCAGTCCACGGCATACGCTGAATTGAAAAGCGTGTACTGCTACTCCAAAACATCTGGAATGACTAAAATATTCTACCACCAAAAGGCGCAAAATAACACTCAGTGCGCCAAAATAGCGCCTTTTCTACGGAGAAAAAAAGGTGTAAACTCATTGATAAATGTCGGCCTATGTTTTTCTCATCCCTTCTGCTATTATTACTTGTCTTGCAAGGCTCTGGTGAGCTGAGCCTAGCAATGTTCAAAAGTTAGACAAGCCACTATCACCCCAAAGCTCCGAGCAAGAGCAGGTCCGCTGGGCTATGCTCGCCATTCCCTAATCAAGACCTGGGTGGGGGATGAAGTCTGATTCTGCAGCCTAGCAATCTGCTGGTGTCATTACACTCTGTAAGCTTACGTGTCTGTATCACCTATTATGAAGGGTAAACCCTGTGTTATCTGCCCACAGCTTTATAATAAAAATGTTGCCTTCTGGTGACATGACTACTGACACAGCACAAGCCAGGGAGTGTCAGCCTATTTTGCAATATATTAGGATTTATAAAAAAAATTATAATAAAATAAATAAATAAATAAAAACCTGTTTTAAACATCAGATGTTTTTTTTTGACAGTAGCAACACTTTGAAATAAGTTTTTTTTTTTTTTAAATGTTTATGCTTTAAATTTCTATCAATCTTCGTTCCTGAAACCTTTCCATAGATGGATTATTTGGCAGCAGTAACTGGCAGCGATCTTCTCTCCCTTGGCCCATTCCAGTCATCTGCTCAGTTGTCTGATCTCAGAACACTCCCTATCTAAAAATCAGAGGCGTGCAGAAGACATTGCTATTGTGTTCTTTGCTAAAACCCGAAACCAACATATCCCAAATCCCCGTTTGCATTTGAATAACAAAATCCTCCTCGGTTTCTTCAGTGGGTGTGAAGTAGTTGGAAAGCATATGCTAGAAATTTAGATTAGAATCGGCTAATTTGTGAATGGTATGCAAAACAGTCCCCGCGTACAGCCGAAAACATGACGGGTAATTTATGGTGGTCTTTAATTAAGGGATGAATGATGGCCTTAGTTATTTCCTGGGGAAATCAATGCTTTTTTTTCTTTCTGCAAAACGGTGCAAGATGGTAGCAAACGTTGGATGTGTTTTTGGAACGATCTTGTCCGTATCCAATAAAGATATTGAATGAAACCTTTAATTACTTACTGAAAATCTTTTTTTTTTCCTTTACCCAGCAAATTGTTTCTGAAGACTTTAAAGCCAAACGTTCTCATTAGAATACACTCGTTTTGCAATTCAATAACATGCATAATTTCCCCGGCTGAATGTGTTAAATAAATGTCTCTGCCTCAATGCTCCGGGGCAAGTTTAACTTATTATGTTAATGACTATTTGCCCTACTGAGCAAGCTTGTTCCATCTTGATTTTTTAGTCTCATTCAGAAAGCTGAATAATACCAATCTGCATGTACAAGCAAGCTGAGAATCAGCTGCGCAATTTGCAGGAGATGACTGGGAGACGCGAGCGATAGTCAGCGGCCAAGTACAAAGAGCGCCAGAGGGAGAAGTTTTATGGACTGTACTAGACAATTCTGGTTTTGTCACCCTCGTAAAGGAAGAATTATAGATGGTATAAATGCTATCAATTAATAGGTCTTTGATTTCAGTCATAATGGCCTGAGTGTGGATATAGGAACCTGGGTCTTCTTACTGTATTTGTCTTTGTTTATGTCTAGTATTTCAGTATGTGATTTGGGTTCAAATAAATTAATAGTCACAAAAACATTGGATACATAGGAAAAGGTAAACAACCAGTGAAATAGTCTGGTGGTAAAATGCAATACCATATATACTCGAGTATAAGCCGACCTGAATATAAGCCGAGGCCCCTAATTTCACCCCAAAAACCTAGGAAAAGTTATTGACTCGACTATAAGCATAGGTTGGGAAATACATCATCCCCCCCCCCCATGTAATCATCCAGACCCCCGTCATCATCCCCCCCTTCATCATCACCGTCTGCCAATCCCTTCATCAGGGGTCTTCAACCTGCGGACCTCCAGATGTTGCAAAACTACAACTCCCAGCATGCCCGGACAGCCATCGGCTGTCCGGGCATGCTGGGTGTTGTAGTTTTGAAACCTCTGGAGGTCCGCAGGTTGAAGACCACTGCCACCTTCGTCATCATCCAGCCCCCCCTTTTGTTTTGTACTCACCTTCCCTTGGTGGAAGGAAGGGGGAGCTGTTCCGGGCCATCTATGCTGCAGGGACCGTCCGGTGGGGATGGTTAGTCGTTGCGGGCTTTCCATTTTCCATTTTCAGCGGGGGGGCCTCTTCTCCACACTTTGGGCCTGGACTAGTGACGTTGCCTTGACGACGATGCACAGGGACGTTGCGCATGAACGTTCCGGTGCGTCGTCGTCAAGGCAATGTCACTACTTCGGGGCCGGGCCCGAAGCGTGGAGAAGAGGCCCCCCCCCCCCAGTGAAAAAGGACAGCCCGCAACGACTAATCCTCCCCACCGGATGGTCCTTGCAGCATAGATGGCCCGGACCAGCTCACCCTAACTTCCTGCCGAGGGGGGGGGGGGGGGGGTGAGTACAAAACAAAAGGGGGGGGCTGGATGATGACGAAGGCCGCAGTGGTCTTCAACCTGTGGACCTCCAGAGGTTTCAAAACTACAACATCCAGCATGCCGGACAGCTGGGAGTTGAAGTTTTGCAACATCTGGAGGTCCGCATGTTGAAGATCACTGATGAAGGGATTGACAGCCGGAGAGTTCACTTGAGTATAAGCTGAGGGGGGCGTTTTCAGCACGAAAAATCGTGCTGAAAAACTCGGCTTACACTCGAGTACATACGGTAATTATCCTGTCAATGAACAAAAACCACAAAGAAGCACCGTGGAGTAAAATGTATATGCTTTATTTCATAGATAAACAATCCGAAAACTAATAAAATGCAAAGGGCATAGACAGAAAAAAGTGGGGGCTGGGGCTGGGGACGGGGGGGGGGGGGGAAGTGTGTTCAAAGGCATACACCAGTACAGAATGCCTGCATGCATATACAACAGTAAACAAGTATTAGTACTTATAGTAGCCTGAAGAATATCAAGTACACAGTCCTGGACAAAGCCTGTGTAGTGAAACGCGTCAGAGGTGTGGTGGGTTACTGGGTTTGGGGGGCTTTTTGCACATTGGTTTGACACTTTACATGCATACGGGTCTGATGGCTATTGCTGACCATTGTTGGTTTATACCTTTTTTAGTGCATTCGCCACTTTGTATTTTAGGCCCAGCCCATTTAATAGATTTTTGGATTTAGCCTGTACATGACCATGTACTTTTTTTTGTTTTTTATAGGATAATTATAATAAATTCAACTTAATTTACTGTATAATATTTCAGCATTTTATTGTTTATTATGATGAACAGACATGAGTTCATCGATTTGGCACAAATTGGATGAAGTCAACATTTTACTAAATAAATTGGGTTGGAATCAAACTTTTTGGGATTTGTTTCATCTCTGCTCCTGTACACTTATCAGCCCAGAGATAAATAGCAATAATCTATGCATTATGGCTTCTACTTACTAAAGTTGCCCTGAACCCAGCCCAGCCGTATCCCAATTCAGATATGGAAGTTACCCATTTGCCCTGTAATTGTGGGATCTTCCTAATCGGAATTGGGATATGAATTGATAAACAAATCTGATTTGCTAAATAGGACCTGAAGCAAATCCATCTGCTTATTTCTTATTATCAATAGCATATCTTGGAAATGTATTTATTGTCATTGATATATAGAGACTCTACACTAAAAAGTGCACATAGTATGCAACCCTTGATAGAACAAAATGTGTCTATCCTTTAGTGGTGGTCTATGGGGATGACGGGGTGGTTGTAACTAGTGAAGAGCGGCAGGCGCCATATTCGAATTTGCCATATTTGAATTTGCGATATTTCACGAATATATGGACGAATATTCATCCTATGTTCCCAAAATTCTCATATTCGCTATGTTCATTCTCTTTTTTTTTTCCCATGAGAAAATTTGTAATGAAATTTGCATAGTGCGCATGCACCATTATATATTTCACCTAAAAGAAAGGAGGTATCAGTGTCCTCTGACTGTAAGTGCCGATATTCACGAATATTTGCAAATATTTGCATACTCACAAAAAAAAAAAAAAATATTTGTCATTACGAATATTTATCACTATATTTTAAATATTTGCAAAATCGCGAAGTGCCGTTATTCGCGTTAAAAATGTGCATTTCGAATATTCGAGCTCAACACTAAATTGCCAACATCCCAGTGGGTATGATGCATTCACAGGATCAATGACAACATTGTTATCGATCTATGGGGAATGAAGAGTTAATATGATCATCCTTGGTAGTCTAGGAGAGTGAATCAGGCAAAGTCAGCATCCATGGGGAGTTTTATTGAATTACTCATCTTTTCATGCTCCTGCATGGTCTCCTAATAGGGTTTGCATTCAATTCCCTCATCTGTGACTGTGAGGTAACGTAGGTAACCACACAGATCTATCTATGGTCTTGATGGAGCTATTGGCCTGATCACTGAGGCCCCTATTACATGGCCGGACCCTGCACAGTCAAGTGCACTCATATACAATGCTTTAACAAGGCTCAAGTGTCATGTAGGTAGGGCTACACAAACCAAAGGGTAATGTTTTTTTTTTTTTTTTTTTTTTTTTTTTTTTTTTTTTGATATGTCAAAATATAGTCGATGAGCCAAAAACCTTTTCAGCTTATAATCACCCTGTGAAAAATGGCCTGAGAAGGAAGCTCGGGGAACCTGCATAAGTAATAACAGCTCTTTCTATCTACCCTTTTCTTTTCATTTAAGGAAATGCCTTATTTCATTCCAAATCGGAATGGTCACTAATTTACCTTATAACACATGACTCCTAGCTCGTTTAAATGGTGGCGCGCAGTGGCAGGGAGACCGGCTGACTTGCCAGCCCAGTGCACTCAGGAGTGATCAGACTGTAACCCAGCTGGAGGGCGTATGACTACTATCTGACCCTCGCTGGGAGCTGACTCCAACATTATACCTATACATTTTTCTTTTTTCTATTCATCTTGTATGAGTGATATTTAACTAGGCATTCATGCATAGTGTGAAATTTTGCACGTGTTGTTGACCTGAACTGTGGGCGAATTTCTGTTTCTGGAGTCATTAAGGGTGTTATATCAAAGACCCTGATGTTGCATCTTATATCTCAAACTTACTGATTTATATACTCCATATGCTTCATATTCCCCTGAGGACATCATCATAAGAGACAATAGAAATGCGTTGGGAGATCTATTATGGATGGCTAAGAGAGTTATTAGGTTGTCCATACAGGATAAGTAATCATACCCATGAAGTGCTTCTATATACCACACCGGGTTAGCAGACCTGAATATTTTAGCAGTACTAATATATATATATATATATAGAGAGAGAGAGAGAGGCGAAAAAATGCCAGCAGCACACCCGTTGTTAAAGTGCAAGAGGTGGGATTTTATTGATTCATATCAAGTACGACGTTTTGACGGCATCCCGCCATCTTTTTCAAGCATATATATACATGGAGCCATGTATGCAGCACTTGACACACATGATTCATCCTATATTTTCCTATATTTTAATAATACTATTCAAAGTTATTTTTTATGCACCTCTTTACACTGGTTTTGGTCAGCTGGTGTTTATTTAGGATTCTTTAAGCAAAGAGGATATAATTAACCGTTCGTGTACAGGACCTCATTATTGTGCATAGTAGATTATAACACATGAGCAATCACATTGTAGAGCCATTTCATTTATAATTCTATGAAAAAAAAAGTTGTAATAACACATTACATAATACTGTGATTTTGCCATTGACACACAGTGAGTGCAATGACTTAAGAGAACCTGTTCTAGTAATGTGAAGAATTAAGAATGAACTCCATGCACATACCCACATATAGATAGAAGTTACACCCAGCTAGAGATTGACAACATTACAAATTCCCTTTTTTTAACTCGTAGTTCACAGGATAAGTGAAATCAGACACCCATGTGAACTATACCTGGGGTAACCTGTTTTCTGTCTTGGAGCGCTCCATGATGTCATTTATAATATTAATTATATGGCTTAGGTTGCACGGCTATTGAGACAAATGTGGGACAGCTCCGAACAATAATGGTGCAGACAAACACATATATATATATATATATATATATATATATATATATATATGGAGGGATTGGGGGATTATTATGGCCGGGCATCAAGTATCAAGATGCAAAGCAAAAATTGTAGACGCAAAAGAGCTCGGAGTAAAGTTAATAAAATAATAACGCAGCCACATCAAGGACAAATCAAACTAGAGTCATTGGTGAATCTTAAAGATCTTTGGTCTTATTCAGACACCAAAACGGGTGCAACTATTACTACAGCTTTTTGTTACATCCATGGGGGGGGGGGGGGGGGGGTTATTAGTAGAGCAATAGCGTGCATACATTTTCCAGGCCACTGCCCTACTAGGGTTTTATTGCTTCTGACCTCATGGTAGATCATCAATAAGGGTAATTACCACGGAAGCATGCATACCGGACACTATTGGGCCTAAAAGCAACTAAAAAGGGCCTATCTCTATTTAGATGACGATAAAGTATGGACAACTGAAGGCAGATCACTGGGACCCCAAGAAAAAGACAAACATAAGACAGAGATATGAATGGAAATTAGACTTAGGGCTCATCCACACTTTGGTCAGGCTCCGTTATGTCGAGCTCTGTTGGCCGTTCCATCAAGTTAAAGGGGAAATCCCGTGTAAAACTTTTTTTTTTAAATCAACTGGTGCCAGAAAGTTAAACAGATTTGTAAATCCTTTCTATTAAAGAATCTTAATCCTTCCAGTACTTTTTAGGGGCTGTATACTGGAGAAATCCAAAAAATAAATGCATTTCCTCTGATGTCATGACCACCGTGCTCTCTGCTGACCTCTGATGTCCATTTTAGGAACTGTCCAGAGCAGGAGAAAATCCCCATAGCAAACATATGCTGCTCTGGACAGTTCCTAAAATGGACAGCAGAGGTCAGCAGAGAGCACTGTGGTCATGACATCAGAGGAAATGCATTTCTTTTTTGGATTTCTCTTTAGTATACAGCCCCTAAAAAGTACTGGAAGGATTAAGATTTTTTTTATAGAAGTGATTTACAAGTCTCTTTAACTTTCTGGCACCAGTTGATTTTAAAAACGGGAGTACCCCTTTAAGCAGAGAAAAAATTAGTGCAAGCACCATTTTTTTCTCCTTTAAACTCTTGTTAACTTTAAATGTTTTCAAATCAACTGGTGCCAAAAATTATACAAATTTGTAAGTGACTTATATTTAAAAATTGCAATCCTTCCAGTACCTATCAGCTGCTGTATGCGCCAGAGGAAGTTGTGAAGATCTTTCCTGTCTTACCACATTGCTCTCTGCTGATACCTCTGTCCGTGTCAGGAACTGTTCAGAACAGAGGTTTGGTATGGGGAATTGCTCCTGCTCTGGACATTTTCTGGATAGACAGAGGTGTCGGGTGATTTGAAAACATTTTTTTTCTCTGAAGTTCCCCTTTATGTGTCTGATAAGCCCAAAAGATTTAAGGTGCATTGGTCGATCATTTGTGTGTGTCGTTCTCCTGATTGTTTATTGACAGCCAATGTCAGGGGACAGAAGGGTCAGACATGTTGCCTTTCAACTGCCCAAACTAATTGTTCTCAGGGTGATAAGCCACCACCTGAGGAAGCTAAGCTGAACGCTCATGCGCATCGGAGAGGACAGACAAAATAGCAGTCGCCAGAATAGTAGTTGGGCCCGTAGATATCTAGTGTATATAGCCAGCTTTATGTATCGTAGAGGTAACCTACACAACTATGAGGACTAAAGTCATCTGCTTGTGCTGCTTGTCTTTCTGTGTTCATAGAGATGGATGAAATAGTTCTAGTTACCTAAAGCTACAACTAGGGGGTGCTCAGTACAGATTAATGTAGCTTCTAATTAGTTTAATCAGAGCTGTATCAAATGATGTGCAGTAGTTCCATACTAACATACACTAACAATGCATCCAGTATTAGTTCCTTTACTATATTTCTTCTCCAGTTTTGGGATGGGGCCAATTTGAGTTGTCCTAGGGCAGTGGTCTTAAACTGTGACCCTCCACTTGTTGCAAAGCTTCAACTCCCAGCATGCCCGGACAGCCGTTGGCTGTCCGGGCATGTTAGGAGTTGAAGTTTTGCAACAGGTGGAGGGCCACAGCTTTAGACCACTGTCCTTGGGGGTCCCATTGATTTGTGTCTTCACCCCAATTTTTAGATAAACACATGGTGTCAAATTTAAGGGGGTACTCTGCCGGACACATCTTATCCCCTATCCAACAGATAGGGGATAAGATGTTAGATCGCGGGGGTCGCACAGCTGGAGACCCCGTGATCTCCGGAACTCTGCTCTGTGCCGATGATTGGCGATGCAGGCTGCCACGCCCCCTCCATTTAAGTCTATGGGAGGAGGCATGACGGCTCTGTACTAGCGGTCACGCCCCCTTTCATAGACATGAATGGAAGCGGCGTGGCCTGACGTCACGAACGTGGAAGCTGCAAGCTTCCGTGTTCCGGACGCCGCAACTGCCGGCCCCCGAGATCGCGGGGGTCCCTAGCCTCAGAAACCCCCGCAATCTAATATCTTATCCCCTATCCTTCTAATTGAAGCATTAAACTTGTTTAATGTTTTTGCAGATTCCGCTCGGAAATGCACCGTCTCCATAGATCCTGCAGGTTCCATGGTTCTGCAGATGCCTGAATCGGGATTTTGTCAGCAGATGATTTCCGTGGTTGAAATCCCACCATGTGCCCAGTGTAGCAGAATTCCACTGAAATCAATGGGACTCTGTTGCAGCTGAATTTCCGAGCTGAATATTTCCACGGATTTCCGTTCAGAGCAGACAATCAATAGTGACAGATCTTTTCCTTGATCTTCAATGAGGTTCTGCAGCAACTATGGTATGTATTATACTGAATTCTTTACACCAGTGTTCCCCAACCAGTGATCCCCCAGCTGTTGCAAAACTACAACTCCGAGCATGCCCGGATAGCCAAAGGAGTTGTAGTTTTTCAACAGCTGAAAGCACACTGGTTGGGAAACTGCTTTACACCCTAATATACATAATATAGAATACTAGACATCTGCTTAGAGGTCCATGACCTTAATACTTCGGTTGCATATACAGTGAGGCAATTGAAAGCAGTACTCCGGGTTAGGGAAATGTATCCCCTATTGTAAGGATAGGACCCCCTGGGACCCCCTCTCGAGTTCCCGTACGGCACCCACCTCTTTTCATGAATTTAGGCATGTTGACCACCACATGTAGTTATGCACCCCCCCCTTCCGACCCAATGCATCACTATGACAGAGAGCTCTCCCATAGGGCCTTCATCCATGAGGAAAGCCGCGGCGCTGTACTGGAGATTGTGGGGGATCCCAGTGGTCGGACCCCTGTGATCTGACACTGAGTCCGGAGCCAGCACTAGAGGTGAGATTAATGTCTTAGGACAGTGTTTCCCAACCAGGGTGCCTTTAGCTGTTGCAACACTACAACTCCCAGCATGCTCGGACAGCCTTCGGCTGTCCGGGCATGCTGGAAGTTGTAGGGTTCCAACAGCTGGAGGCACATTCGTTGGGAAACACAGTCTTAGGAAGTCAACACAGGAAGAGCATGTAGGAGTTACTGGTGGGGCACAACTCAACTTGAGATCCGTCCAAAATATACAATTCATGGAGCTCAATAGAAAGTATAGTGACAGTCACCAATTGTTATCCTGTCCTGTGTATAAGGTTGCAGGTTGGTGGCGATGTCATCAGGAGAAGCTGCCGCTGCAACAACTCTTCGCGTGGGTCCCAACGCTTCCTCAAGCCTCGGTCTTGGTATATTTTTGGAGTGTGAAAGGAAACATTAATCCTGGAGCAAACCCACACAAACATGACAGAACATACAAACCCCATACAAATAATTCTTTGGTTGGATGACGATCGCTGCAAGGCAAACCAGACCACTATGCAGCCCTATACCATTTATAAAGGATGAAAGAAAAGATCAAAGGGGGGCGCCTTGTGCGTTACCAAAAAAATAGTTGGATATATGAGTGACGTGCACTGTCTTTAGGCTGCAATCGCCCTTAGGCAGTGGCCGCTTACCATGAGCAAAAGGGTAATTCACATGTAGACCCAACAAGTGAGTTGCCAAGATGTGAAGAGCCAACTGCTAAACCCGGGTCCCAGGAAAAGGAGTGAACCAATCCAGACGGAAATGATGCAGAGAAGGAAAACGACCCTTGGAGTGGCGCTGCTGGTGTAATGAAAAAGCAAGTTCCAAGCCAGAGATATTTTCTAAACACTGGAAGGATTTATTTGGAGCATAAAACAATAAAAGGTACAGAGATGATGCGTTTAGGGGGAGCCACCCCCTTCCTCAGATCAGTCTGAGACATCTGTCTGCCTCAGTAAGGTGCCGTTGTTCCTTAACCTTGCATCAGAGTGATTATTGGCCCAGCGCCTGGCCCAGGAGTCAGCGGCCATATCTGTTGTGGTGTAGAGGATAACCACGCCCTGGCATCACGAACACAAGAGGTTAATGCCATCTGCCCCTAGGGAAACAACATCTTCCCTTCCATCCCACCCTCACCAATTGAAAATGGCACTGTATTGTATGGCTATTATCTCCCATATTAAATATTGACTATGTTAATTCAAAATTGACATGGTTGCAAATCTACAACATGCACAGTGATCCTAGGCTTCTCAGCAAAATGTATTAAACTAACAGGTCGTTCGTGTACTTGATGATCATGAAGTGCAAACCTGATAGCCAGGTCACGGCCATCTGTAAGTAGCAGGTCCCTAACATCCCTAGCATAAAATGGCACTGCACTGAGCGGCGATCACCACCATCGCAACACCAGTGCCCACAGGGGGAACGACCCACTGGCAGAACAGCCCCAGTGCAGCCCGACCAGACCATGGGCTGAAATATGGACTATGCTTTGTACCACTGAGCACTTAGATTTCACTGTGGGGTCCATCACTGACAGTGTATGCCAGTATTAATATATCTCATCTGTTAGTACTGTTCTTAATGTAGTAGCCAAGGGGTGTTAGTAGAAATACCTGATAACTTTGTGACGCCAGGGCACCGTTATCCTATTCACGGTACGAGGTTGGGGATGGCTTCTCCTGGGTCAGACATGGGAAGTAAATGAGCACACCGACAATAGATTACAGATAGCTGTCTTTAATGAGCTGGGTGCAGATGGTATTACACATACAGCTGGTTTTGGGTGTGAGAGTGCAGCGTAACCCTTTGGGATCCCTGTTGCCTTTCTGGGACTTGTGGTGCTTACACCAAACAGATTAATACTGACTTGTGAGACGGAAAGATGAATCCTGGTAGGTAGGGTCCTGTCATGGTACTGAAGCCTTCTCTGCAAGGGCATGAACTTCCACCGTGTGAGTAGTGCTTGCAGGATGACCAGTGAGATTAGATTTGAGCTAGGCCTCTCCTCAGAGCACACGACACACAGCACACCTGAACCAAACTGTGGCTCAGCTTACAATAGACTGAAAAACTCCTCCCTCCACTACACTATACAGGGGAGACTTTAGGGGTTCCCATTGGCAGGCAGGGTCACATGGGGTTCACTGCTCTCATTTAAGGGTACAGTAACACAGTAAAACATATATACATATAACAATAATATAATAAATTTAGGAAAAGATATTATCTTGCAATAGAATATAAACATCATTAATATAACTATAAGTCTCTAATGGACCCAACATCGCTGGCTACCAAGCTGCCCGAGATGGTTCAAAGCCACAGGACAACTATTGATGCTGGGACACCACATTAACAATGGTAAGGAACTATTTGACCCAGCTTGACTATGGGTCAAATGACCCAAACTTAGACCATTAAAATCCATAAAAAAATTGATTTTTAATTTAGTTCTAGTAGAAAGTTGTGATGCATTAAGAGGATCTCAGTTTGCTGTGGTAGAAAAATAAGAGTAGAAAACTAGTTATAAAGTATACAAAAATATAGCTATATATAGTGACCTACAATTGCACCCATTGGTTTACATGCTCCAAGCTTAATTTGCAAGACAATGTGTGCAGACAAGGTTGCCTCCAGCTGTTGCAAAACCATAACTTCCAGCATGCCCGGACAGCCTTTGGCTGTCCGGGTATGCTGGAAGTTGTAGTTTTGCAACAGCTGAAGGCACCCCGATTGGGAAACAGTGTTGTAAGGTGTGTAGCATTTTTGGAAATGAACGCTGGAGATGGTACTGTTACCGTAAACATAGGGGCATACCCTTGGAAGAAATTTAAAACATATACAGCAAGGACAGTGCTATTTAATGACTTCCATGCTATTTAAAGTGCTCCATTGTGTTAAATAGTAACTTCTGATCTGTCGTTAAATGCAAGGTGACATTTAGCTGAGCATAATACGTGGAAACCGCACTTGGACCCAGAACTAACTAGTTCCCTGAGAACTCTGAAATTCCTAACGACCATCATGATGATATACATGCACAGCCAAAATTTAGCTATGTGCTTTAATTCCCACAGCATATGCATTTATCAGATTTTGGCTATTTTTATATTTTTTTGCTTAGGTAATGTTTGACAAAAGCCGTAACATAAATACTCGCTGCTTAGGGGCCTTCTTTATGTGTGGCTCACCTGCTCCTCTTTTAATTTGCATTAGTGACTGAATCAACATTTATAAATCATATCCAGTTCGATTTGTTAGGAACCCAGTTTCCTTATGGCTTAGGGCTCGCCATTCACATTGCCATTGGGCTCTGTATACGGAGCTCCATCGGCAAGTCCGTCGGAATGACTGAAGTTTAGCGGAGAAAAAAATATTGCATGCACTACTTTTTTTTTCCCGCTAAACTCCGGTAAATTATTGCACACCCATGGACCCCAATGAAGTCAATGGCATCAGTCATAATAACCCGATGGAGTCCGTTGTGCTCCAAATTATTTTTGGGGTGCAAAAAAAGAGCTGAACAGAACCTTAACAGAATGGAATACAATGGCAATGTGATCTTAGCTTTAACAATAAACTGATGACAATAGTTAAGATAAGAGAAGGGATATGAGTAGCTGTCAGACACCTCTGGTGCCATCTTCATCAGTGCAACGGGGGAGAACTATCAGATGGGCACAGATAGAAAAGTCGCTTTTAAAAAACATTGATGCAATATAAGATTCTGTGCATACCCAGGGAAAGAGAAATTGTGCTTCAAATAAAGCAATAAATAAGAAAAAAAGGAGCAGAAATGTTGGAACTGTATAATACAATCTCATTTGTCTTGTCAAATAAAAGTTTACTTTGTATCCATAAAGGTCACATAAGCCCGTGTATCTTGACACAGCCCAAAAGTAAATTTTATTTCTCTCTGACCTTGCGAAAACTGAAATTGTCCTCAGACAGCGAAATCATCTTAAGATATGTAAAAAACCAACAACTTTTGTTTCAGCGTATTCTGGGCATAAAGTAAGTTTCTTATGTTACAATTTTCCTTCCTTGATTAAAAAAAGTCGAGGCTTTAAAATAAGCAATGAGGCTTTTAATATCAAAATAAGATACTATAGAAAGAAACTGCAAAGATAACTTATTTATATAAAAGAAAGGTTACTATATCATATTGTCTCATGTGTGTATATATATATATATATATATATATATATATATATATGTGTGTTTCATATTATCTCATACATTAATATATTGTATGCCAAGTAACGTGAAGGAGGCTTCATTGATGCCAACGGCAGTCACAGGGAGACTGCAGAGCGAGATTGTGAAATACTCTGCCAATACACCCCGTGTCACCCTGCCCTAGAGGAGTTTCTTAGGACCACAGTATTGATGACTGATGAGTTGACCTGCAGTGGTTTGCAATACCAGGCACAGCCATCAAAATTATGGTGCTGTGCTCGACTGCCCGGGAAACAATAGAAGGGATGCCCCATACTTTTAATCGTCGAATTGGCAATTTTCAGCACCCACCATGTTTGGAGTCATGCCATACTCACCTTAGCATCCATCTGCTGTTTATGTCACCAAGAACTATATACTGTACATACACTCATATATACAAACATATATTTACAATAACACTCCCACATACACTAAACTTCTGCAGACTGGTCCCAGGAGGCAGTGGAGAGCTTGACGGGGTTTACTTTAGACCAGTGTCTTCATAAATCCCCCTAATAGTATTTTTTTTTTTGTTAAAAAGGCTGGTCAGCTTTCTTAGTTTTGAAATTTTAGAATTTCCTACCTTATTATAATAGATGGTAGCTCGGCACTGGTGAGTCCGTATAACTTAACAATGTGGACTAATGGATGCCAAATCACTGCTCTTAGAGGGATCGGTGGTGTTCTGACTCTTGAAGATCAAAATATCACAATAGGAATAGAAAAAGCATGGTCAGCAACTCACCAGAGTATCTTCAGAACTTCTTCTTTATTGAATATAGTGTTGGGCGCAAATATATATATATGTATATATATGTATATTCACGTATATGTGAATATTGGCATATTCCTTCTTTTCACTTCTGGGCCAATTAGAATGATGCAAATGAACTTGTCAGAGGTTATCAACAACATCCCTAGCAACCAATAGTAAAGTTGCCCACCCCCTCACTGTTTTCTTCCTCGAATATGCGAATCTAACAAATTTGCAAAATTCGCAAATATAGGATGAATATTCGTCTATATATTCGTGAAATATTGCAAATTCGAATATGGCCAATGTCGCTCATTACTAATTAAATACTCCCGTAACAAATACAAGGAGAGACAGACATACGGGAGGTACAGCTAGGCGGCGACAGCAGCCGTTTCACACGAGATTCGTGCTTCCTCTGGCCTCAATGCTGGTATGGACACACGGTACTAATTAACAGGTGAGACATCAAACCTTATCCAATCACCAATTACTTGCATTTGGTGAGGTATATCACTACCAGTATGTAAAACGTCTACATATATAAAAAGCATATACAAATACTAAAATATAAAAAACATACTGCCATCTCTACTTTGTCTTTGAGTCCAAGGGGACCCATTTGCATTTGTCCTCAAAATCCAGTACGTTTTGCGCTGCAGTAATCTTTTATCTGTCAGAACCCCTGGTTTGGCACATACTTTTCTAGACCTGCGAAGCATAGAACTTCAGGGTTACTTCCGAGGGCTTCCACTACATGGGAGATTAGACGAGGGGCACCTTTAAGTGTATGGAACGAACAAAAATGTTCTTGGATACGAACAAAAAGTTGTCTAAAAGTTTTTCCCACGTAGTAGAAGGCACATGGTAGACTGAGACAAAAATCATAATCAAATATAATTTGAACTGACAAAATGAACCATAACCCTCCTGTAATCAAAAGAGGTCCCCCCAGAGCTGCACAAGTTACCTGCAGGTCACACAGACAGTTTCCCTAAGGGAAACTGTCTGTGTGACCTGCAGGTAACTTGTGCAGCTCTGGGGGGACCTCTTTTGGTTACAGGAGGGGTATGGTTCATTTTGTCAGTTCCTACATACATTTTCCGACTGTTTAGCTAACAGGTACAGATATTCTTGGGGCCATTTAGGGTTTGTGCAATAGGATCCAGTTACTTGATATATGCACTTTTTTTTTGCGTGTTTACATATACTGCAGCACTTTTTTTACTGCCAGGATCTTTTGTTGAAATTTTCTACCCTGTGAGAGCATTGTCTTTATTTGGATTATATAAACTGACATCCCGGGAGGAAAATTATCCTTCCTCCACCCAGTAGTTTCTGCCACTTTACCTGTAGGAATTCTCTTTTTTGTCCTGTGTGTTTTTAGTGCCTTTTATAT
This sequence comes from Hyla sarda, assembly GCF_029499605.1. Lineage (NCBI taxonomy): Eukaryota > Metazoa > Chordata > Amphibia > Anura > Hylidae > Hyla > Hyla sarda. The sequence continues at coordinate 51,078,607 of NC_079193.1, forward strand.
GTTTTTAGAAATGGCTTTCTGTAATCTCAATAAAATATATATTTGATTATAATTTTTGTCTCAGTCTACCATTTGCTTTTGTAGGAGATATGTATTGATATAGGTAGCATATACCATTTATTGGCGAGTGTCTAGTAGGATTATATTATGGCAAATTATGTATAAATATGTTGTTTATGTTAAATTTGGCCCATGTGGCTTCTACTACGTGAGAAAAACTATTAGGCAACTTTTCATATCCAAGAACACTTTTATTTGTTCCGTACATTTAAAGGTGCCCCTCGTCTAATTTCCCATGTAGCGGAAGACAACGAAGGTAACCCTGAAGTTCTATGCTTCGCAGGTCTAGAAAAAGTATATCCCAAATCAGGGGTTTTGCACTCCCGGAAGAAGGACTTACGTCCAAAACGGTCGTAGGGATGGATGTCTCCTGGCTGCACTTTTTGCTCTTTACATGTGGGTATTAGATCTCTTGCACCATAGCAGGGCTTTGTATAGCCTTTGCTGTTACTGTGTGCACTTGCTAGTTGTATGTTGTGCTTGGTGTAACTTGCAGATACCTGCCCTATTTTTGTACTAGTAATTGTGCTGTGATTTACATGCCCATACATATGGGATTAGCACCATGGAGTAACATCTATAGCCTTGGAGACGCCCTAATTCTCAGTTGCCACACCTCTGATTTTATAGATGTTTTGTATATGTGTGCTTTGTTTTTAAACAATAAAGTTTGTTAGTCATTTGCACAATACTTGTGTCCGTTTACAGCCTTTTTGAGTATTGGTGTTATATATAGATAAAAAGCATATACAAATACTAAAATATGAAAAACATACTGCCATCTCTACTTTGTCGATGAGTCCAAGGGGACCCATTGCATTTGTCCTCAAAATCCAGTAAGTTTCGCGCTGCAGTAATCTTTTATCTGTCAAAATCCCTGGTTTGGGATATACTTTTTCTAGACCTGCAAAGCATAGAACTTTAGGGTTACCTCCGTGGGCTTCCATTACTTGGAAAGTTAGACGGGGGCAGCTTTAAGTTTACGTGACGAATAAAAATGTTCTCGGATACGAACAAAACGTTGTCTAAAAGTTTTTTCCACGTAGTAGAAGGCACATGGGCAAAATATATATAAGTATGTTGTTTATGTTATGTTTGGCCCATGTGGCTTCTACTACGTGGGAAAAACTTTTAGGCAACTTTTTGTTTGTATCCGAGAAAATTTTTTAGTCGTTCTGTACATTTAAAGGTTCCCCTCGTCTAATTTCCCACATAGTGGTAGCCCACGGAGGTAACCCTGAAGTTCTATGCTTCACAGGTCTAGAAAAAGTATATCCCAAACCAGGGATTTTGACGAAACATACTGGATTTTGAGGACAAATGCAACGGGTACCCTTGGACTCAACGACAAAGTAGAGATGGCAGTATGTTTTCCCTATTTTTGTATTTGTATATGCTTTTTATCTCTCTCTCTCTCTCTCTCTCTCTCTCTCTCTCATACATTTATATATATATATAGGGAGAGAGAGAGAGATGTTTTAGGTACTGATGGTGATATACCTCCCTCCTTTTATGTCATAAATGCACATAATTGGTGATTGGATAAGGTTTGATATCTCACCTGTTCATTAGTACCGTGTGTCCATACCAGCTTTGAGGCCAGAGGAAGCACGAGTCTTGTGCGAAATGGCTGCTGTCGCCGCCTAGCCTTACCCCCCAAATGTTTGTCTCTCCTTGTATTTGTTATGTGAGTATTTAATGAAGAAGAAGTACTGAAGATACTCTGGTGAGTTGACGGCTATGCTTTTTCTATTCCTATTGTGATATTTTGATCTTCAAGAGTCAGAGCACCGCCGATTCTTCTAAGAGCAGTGATCTCTTAGTCCAAATTGTTAAGTTATACAGACTCAGCAGAAGATACTCTGGTTAGTTGCCAAATATGCTTTTTCTATTCCTATTGTGGCATTTCCTAACTTACTCTGAAAAGGCCAATCAGAGCTGACAATATAAGGCTGTGTAGGGACACACCCTATTGTTAAAGGGAAAGGAAACACCCCGTTGTGGTGCCACACTGCTACTATTAAACAGGATACGGCACCTCTAACCTTATTATCGCTTTCCCTTTTCTGCTATAAAGCCCTACCTATTCTTTCTAGCCTTTAAAGGGGCATTCCGGCTTTATACATCTCATCCCCTATGCAAAGGATAGGGGATAAGATGTACAATCGCAGGGATCCCACCGCTGGGTCCCCTGCAATCTCGGTGCAGCCCCCCGGCATTCTGTGCCAGGCACTGTGTCTGAGACGTGACATCACAACCACACCCTCTCTATTCATGTCTATGGGAGGTGGCATGATGGCCGTCACGCCCTGTCCCATAGACATGAATGGAGGGGGCGTGGCCCTGAGGTCACGTCTCAGAGGCAGCACCCAGAACAGAATTCCGGGGCTGTACCAAAATTGCAGGGTCCCTTTGGATAGGGGATAAAATGTATAAAGCAGGAATACTCCTTTAACCACACTATGTAGTTGTTATCCTCAAGGAGATTTCCTCGCTGATCTTGTCCCAATCATATATGTCTTGTATTTATTTACCTCAAGCAGATCATCTTTCTAGAATAGCTCCATTACCCCGCTGTGACACCTTCTTCAGGGTAAGTTGAGGATTCTCAGCCACATGATTTGTGCAGATTCCTTCAGGGGCTGAAGTTGAACAAGAGGACTTCTCAAAGGATCTGCAACATATACTAACTTGGACTTGCACTAACCAAGTGATCGAAGTGTAAAATACAAGACATCATAGCAGAAGTAGTTCTTACTTTAGCAATGATATATTTTGTAGATACCAGGAAAGTCATTAACAGGAAACATTTCGGTTAATGAACCATGGATCACAATGCCGATTCACAGAGCAAATAAAGGATAATGATGTCTGGGTCTTAAGTAATGAAAAACATCTTATAAAAGATGCAAATGGTTTGTGATAAAATGTAACATTTCAATAAAAGTTTAATAAATGTAACTAAAGGCTGATGGATCTCAATAGGAAGATGTGAGGATTGATGTTATGAGCAGTTGTTATTGGTCGTATCATGGCAGCATTATACCATACCCATCAAACCTTGACTGACTTTTTCCCATGAGATTCAGCCTCCGATCCTTTCCTGCTCTTCCTACTGTGGTACTCCGGCCCTAGACATCTTATTTAGGGATGAGCAAATCATATCTGATGAATCCAAATTCATTACGAATTTCAGGAAAAAACGCACAAATCGCTTCATTAAACTCCATTTACTGCGGTCCAGGCTCCGGGGCATCTAAGATGGCGGCTCCACATGTCAGGACATGAGGAAAGGAACGCTGGAAAGGCGGGAACAAGGGTAGGTGGGATGACCCTGAATCACATTCAGCATGCAGCCTATCAGCAACCAGCCACCACTGTGATGTCACAACCATATACAATCGGCAGCTATATTTCGGCCAGGCACTTCAGCATTCTATTGCAGAGAAAGAGGGACAAAGAGCAGTGTGTGTTGCACAGAAAAACATTTTTACAGCAGCGATTCACCTCAAGCCCAAATCCAGCCTTGAAGCACTAAATAGGGAAAGGAGTGAAATTGAGAGAGAAAGTGCAATTGTGGGTGTATTACAGCAGCAATTCACCTCAAGCCCAATAACAGCCTAGAAGCACTGATATGGAAGGGAGAGGGATTAAGAGAGAAAAAGTGCAATTGTGGGTGTATTACAGCAGCGACTGTGTGCTGCAGTACTGGTGTGTACAACAACTGAAAATCTAATAGTAGCCAGCCAATTAGGGTTAGCAGATCACTAAAAGCCATAATCACCTGCTATTACTGCCTAATACAGGTTGAGTAGCAGTAGCGGAGCGTATTATCCTCCATTAAGTGTAACCTGTGTGTACATAGGTGGTGTACCTTTTTTTTTCCTGTTTAAGTCTTAAGGGCCTAGTTACTGTGAAAGGCCAGCCAAAAGTCACACCTGCTGCTGTTCTAGACAAATACTGTTTTAAGCGTATAGGAGCGCATTGTACTCCCCTCATAAGTGCATACCACGTACGTACATCTAAATGATGTACCATTTTGTTCCCGTGAAAGTCCTTAGGGTCTTATTACTGTGAAAGGCCAGCCAAAAGTACACACCTGCTGATTGTTACGCCTAGCGCTCCGGGTCCCCGCTCCTCCCCGGAGCGCTCACCAGCGCCCCGGTCGGTCCCGCTGACCGGGAGCGCTGCACTGTCATGGCCGTCGGGGATGCGATTCGCACAGCGGGACGCGCCCGCTCGCGAATCGCATCCCAGGTCACTTACCCGTCCCGGTCCCCTGCTGTCATGTGCTGGCGCGCGCGGCTCCGCTCTCTAGGGCGCGCGCGCGCCAGCTCCCTGAGACTTAAAGGGCCAGTGCACCAATGATTGGTGCCTGGCCCAATTAGCTTAATTGGCTCCCACCTGCTCCCAGACTATATCTGATCACTGCCCCTGCACTCCCCTGCCGGATCTTGTTGCCTTGTGCCAGTGAAAGCGTTTAGTGTGTCCAAAGCCTGTGTTACCTGAACCCTTGCTATCCATCTTGACTACGAACCTTGCCGCCTGCCCCCGACCTTCTGCTACGTCTGACCTTGCCTCTGCCTAGTCCTTCTGTCCCACGCCTTCTCAGCAGTCAGCGAGGTAGAGCCGTTGCTAGTGGATACGACCTGGTTGCTACTGCCGCAGCAAGACCATCCCGCTTTGCGGCGGGCTCTGGTGAACACCAGTAGCCTCTTAGAACCGGTCCACTAGCACGGTCCACGCCAATCCCTCGCTGACACAGAGGATCCACTACCTGGAAGCCGAATCGTGACACTGATGTTGTAGACAAATACTGTTTTAAGCGTAGTGGAGCGCATTGTACTCCCCTCATAAGTGCATACCACATACGTACATCTATGTGGTGGACCATTTTGTTCCTGTTAAAGTCCAAAGGGTCTAGTTACTGTGAAAGGCCTGCCAAAAGTACACACCTGCTGGTGTTGTAGACAAATACTGTTTTAAGTGTAATGAAGCGTATTGTCCTCCCCTCATATACGCACTAAGCATGTCAGGCAGAGAAGTGCCATGACATGCACAGAGGAGTGGCAGAGGCCAAAATTCATCAGGCGTGGGCAGAGCTCGCAGCAGACTAGGGGCAAGTGGCAGTAGGAGTCGCAGCGGGGGACCTGAGCTCCCGGTATCAGCTAACGGTCGTGTCTCGACCAGCAACCCATGTGCCATCATTGATTGGTTAACACGGTCATCCACTTTATCACAAGTGACATCTGACACCCCCAGTCAACAGTCGATGGGTTCCTCAGACACAACCCAGTTGGCATGGCACGGGAGCAGTCCCTGTCCTCCCATTGCCTCTGTCCTATGCTGTTCCCTCCCCCACAGAAGTATCTTATGCTGTAGGTTCAGCTCCACTATTTAGTGAGGACGATCTAATAGAGGACAGTCAGCAGCTATGGTCCGCTAGGCGGGCAAGTAGTGGTAAGGAGAGTGGCGTGGGAAGTGGTGTTGGGAGCATTCAGGCTCCTGAAGCACACACTGTTGAGGAACCTGAGGAGGACATCAGTGACGAGCAGACATACCTCGATGATGATGATGAAACCGATCACACTTGAGAGGCGGGTGCAGAAGGGGCTTCATCATCATCAGGAGAGGAGGGTTGCAGGTTGCCTGTGAGGCAGCAGCTGAGCCAGCAAGGTATTAGCATGGTTGGCAGTCACCATGGTGGCAGAAGTGGAAAGTCTGGAGCCAAACATGCCCGGGATAGACCACCTGCTTCGCGGCAGCCTACCTTCCCGGGAGGTAGTGGAACAGGGGTTTCTTGAGTTGGCAGCAGTAGCAGTCAATCAGTGCGGATTGATGGTGGGTAAATCAGTTTTTCATCAAGCATCCAAAGTAGGTTAACAAGGCCACATGCAAGAAGGTGAAGCGTGTCCAGGGTCGCAATGTTGGCACCACTGCCCTTCGTCAACATATGCAGCATCACCATAAAGTGGCCTGGGAGAACCGTTGCTCCGATGTGGTGGTCCAGCCTGCTGCATCACCCAGAGGCACGCTTCACCCTCTTTCAGCCAGGCAAGGCTCCACCACCTCAGCCGAAGATGTCATACCCATCTTCTGTCGCTCCAGATGCTCCTGCACCTCCTACTTCGAGTCAGTCATTCTGCCAGCAATCCATTGTCGAAGCCATGTCCAAAAGACAACAGTATGCGCCCACTCATCCAACGGCGCAGAAGCTGAATGTGCTCCTGTCTAAGTTGCTGGTGCTGCAGTCCCTCGCTTTTCAAGTGGTGGACTCTACACCTTTCAGAGAACTGATGGCTTGTGCAGAGCCGAGGTGGAGAGTCCAAAGCCGTCTTTTGTTTGCGAAAAAGGCAGTACCAGCCCTGCACAATTTTGTGAAACAGAAGGTGGGCCTGTCCTTGAGCCTGTCAATGTGTACCAAAGTGCACGGCAGCGCCGACATGTGGAGCTGATACTACAGTCAGGGACAATACATGTTCTTTATAGCTCACTGGGTAAATGTGGTTCCTGCACAGCCACAATAACAACTTGGAGAGGTAACGCCGCTTCCGCCTCCACACTCTCAGGCCGTTGGTCCTGACAGTGTGTGACTCCGCCTGCTCATCCTCCCCCATGTCCTCAGCATTCACTGCACGGACAAGTATCAGTGCCCATCCAGCACACCATGTGTGCAAGGCACGGCTGTGTCACACTGTTCTTCACATGGTTTGCCTTGGTGAACGGAGTCACACAGGGAACGAACTGCTAAAAGTCATTCATCAAGAAATCGAATCTCCACTAAAACTGGAAATGGGAACCATGGTGACCGACAACTGGAAGAGCATCTTGTCTGCACTGCGACAAGGAAGCCTGAGCCATGCACCCTGCATGGCACATGTGTTCAATATGCTTGTCAAGCGGTTCCAGAAGTATTCCCCCTCATCTGCAAGACATCCTAAGAATGGGAAGGAAACTTTGCATGCACTTCAGCCACTCGTACACCGCAAAGAACACCCTCCTTGAGCTGCAGCATCAGAACAGTATCCCCCAACATAGTCTGATTTGCGACGTTTCCACATTCTGGAATTCCACCCTCCATATGTATACGAAGAGAGAAATGTCATCACCGATTTCTTGATGATCCAAGCGGATAGGGCGACTCCCCTGTGTAACTTCAATGTCAACCAGTGGCAGCTCATACTTGACACCTGCCGTTTGCTCAGGCCCTTTGAGGGAGCCACGTTATTAGTTAGTTGCCAGGATTATGGGATGAACAACATCATTCCACTGCTTCATTTACTACAACATGTGTTGGAAACGATGGCTGGTCAGGGCACTGGAGGCGTGTCGCCTACATCTCACGCCCACATGAGCCCTGTGGGGCTGAACTGGAGGAGGAGGGGAAGGGACACAGTGGAGCACAGGTTAGGTTTCACAAAATGGGCGGTTTTTCTAGTCATCGGACAGGAGAGGAAGAGCAGGAGCAGCTAGAGGGTTATGAGGAAGACAAGACAAAGGACATAAACACTCTGTGCCAGAATGCAGTGGAGATGGAGGCAGGGAGTCCCTCCGAGTCACTTGCACAAATGGCACAATGCATGCTCAGTTGCTTGCGTAGTAACCGCCGAATTGTCACCATTCGGCAGCGGAATGACTTCTGGCTCTCCACCTTATTGGACCCTCGTTATCGGCATAAAATGGGGGCCTTTTTTACACCCAGTGAGAGGGAGGACAAACTGACCTACTACAGAAACATCCTACGTAGTCAGTTGGCTGATGCCCATCTGCTCCATCGTCCATCCTCTCGTAGGCTTGACTCGGGGGACCCTCTGCGCTCACCTTCCACTGCCATGGATGCTGGGTTGGCAGGAGTCTGAGTCTACAGTCGCTGATGAGTAGATTTCTTCACCCGCATAGCGAAACAGCTCATCAGCAGCAGGTAGACCTGAAGCAGGACCTGAACCAGCAGGTGGTGGTATAACCTGACATGACCATGCCAACACACCTTGAAGATCCGCTGGACTTCTGGGCAGCCAAACTTGATTTGTGGCCGCAACTAGCAGAGTTTGCCCTGGAAAAGCTCTCCTGCCCGGCCAATAGTGTGCCATCAGAGCGGTTGTTTAGTGTGACGGGGACCATAGTATACCCAAGGAGAACTCGTCTATCCACAGAAAATGTGGAGAGACTGATGTTTGTCAAAATGAATCAGGCATGGATCAGCCAGGATTTCCACCCACCAATGCCTGATGCATCAGAGTAGATTGACCATGGTGCCACACCAACACTTCACAAATATGGATAGTGCAAAACATATTTAAAGTGCTGCTCACCAGTTACAGACATTCCACCACATCAGACCACAAGTAAGCATTGAGGACATGCATTAGCTAAAACGTAACTTTTCTTAGGATCAAATATATGAACCCAATTTTTTTTATATCTAAGAAAAGGAAAGGTGTGCAAAAAACATGATGTGCCACCTATACCACCAAGTATTGATGTGATGCAAAGACCTCTAAAAGGTGGGGGTAAAAACCGACTCTCGCATTATTAATTCCCTTCTTGGAAAGTGTTACTCTCCTTAAAAAGGGTGGCTCCACATAGGAACCTCTCCCTATTTCCACCTACAAACACTGCCATTACCCAGGGTTTTTAGTTGGAAATAGAGAGAGTTTCCTGTGTGGGGACGCCCTTTTTAGGGAGAGTAACACTTGCCAAGAAGGCAATTAATAGGGCAAAAGTAGGGCCTTACAATGGAAGTTGTTTCCCCCACCAGTTACAATGAACCAAACGTTGTTGCCTTCCACCATTTAGAGGTCTTTGCATCACATCAATACTTGGTGGTGTAGGTGGCCATGGTGTTTTTTGCACACCTTTCCTTTTGTTTGATTTCAAAAAGATTTTGGGTACATATATTTTATCCTAAGAATATTATTAAAAGTTTAATTTTACTTAACGCATATCCTCAATACATTTTATAGACCCACCATAATCAAAAAATTGCAACAGTATGTATAGCATAGATATAAACTATAGAATTAGACCACATCTCTGTACAGTTTCTCACCACCCATTAATATGGTAGTGAGATCAACTTGGAATGCCTTCTTCTCTACATAGGTTCAGGAGCAGCAAGCCTTCCTGTCATATCAAGGAAAAGAAAAATGCTTTATGTTATTCACTAGGTCATGCAGATTCTTTATATGTTTTTTTGTTTTTTTATGTTTCTAGCTTCTGTATTTGACTTACAAATCCCTCTGTTCTGCAGCTCACTCATTCTGACATCTACTGCTCAGGAAAGGGTGTGTCCAAGGCAAGCACTGAGCCCGCCCTCACTCACCATGCATTCACTTCCTCCTTAGTCAGCTGTGTTGTGCTGAGTCTCTTCCACCATTCACTGCAGGCTGCTCTGTAACCCCCTCCTCTCGGTCTTTAGACAGGAGTCTGATATACCAGAAAAGAATGAGCACAGAGGAGTGCTAGTCCTGCCCTCACTTCCTGGACTCTGTCACAGCCTGTGCTTCAGCTTGGACAAAGATGATGCTGCAGCTGGACAGGATTATGTTTTGGATGGTATGGGGACCCCTAGTGGTCTTTTTTTAAAAGCCATGAATTCTATAAAAATTAAATAAAATTTGTTTATGAAGTATATTAGAAAGGTAAATGTTTTGCTATAATGCACAAACATGTAAAAAGTTTTTGATTCTCACAGTGTCCATTTAAGTTATTTATGATGCCTTGTGTCTTTTTATGAGTTATAGACAGGACTGAGATAAAACAAATCAAATGTAGTCTAATACTGTATCATACTCTGTATAAATATTGCCATAGTTCAGTTGTTTGATCCCGTGTCTGTAGTGTGAACAATTTCCTTTTCCCTGAACAACCACGTCTTACTATCTACCATATAATGTCATGTTTATTTGAATATAGAAAGAGTGTTTCTGTTATACATATTTTGACTGTGAATGCGGCTGTGATATGGATATGTTCTGAGCTCAGTTGGAGGTTATGCAGAGTGGATGACATTGAATATAACAAGCTCTGGCAGGTTATATGCTGTTTTCTTGTCTAACATTATATGAAGTGGCAGCAAGACAAACTTAACTTACAGTTGATCATTTTAAAGCGCTACATTGATGTCTTACATCGAGCCGTAGGTAGACTTTCATTCCAATCCAATTTCTATGTATATTGTAGCCTGTGATAGAAAAAAAAAATAAGGCGCTTACCTCTCAAAAACCCAGGGGATCTATGAAATAAAAGACAGAAATTATTTCTAGCAGAACCTTCATACAAAGACTTTGATGCTTTAGAGTAGGTTCACATATAGTGCATCCGCAGTGTATTTCATGCTACGGATGCACCGCCGCCAGGCAATAGAGCGAGCTCCTTGCTGCGGCCAGGGGCCGCAGCAAGGAGCTCACTCTAGTGACTGGTGGCAGCTCATTCACAGCATGAAATACACTGCGGATGCCCTAAATGTGACCCTACCCTTAAATGGGTTTTCTGATGGGATAAATATAATTTAAAAAGAGAAAAAATATATTAGTCAACTCAATGATCCATATTGATGCCTTTTTGACACTCGACAAGTCAACTAGGTACTACTGATTTCTACTACCTGGTCCGTAACACTAGACACTAGAAATGTCCACTCACTGACCACTGTGGTGACCAAGAATGTGCACACATAGACTCAAAAGGGGGCTTGAGCCCGTGTCCTTTTCATGCACCTGCCCTGTAATGCCCATATTGATTGGGACTTCCGTGGGGTGATGTGGGTCCCATGGAGCTGACATGACTGCCAGAGGTCCCTTACCTCAGGAATTGTGATAACATATGTAAGGCTTTTACAAAAAAATTTAATTAGAAGTGCCCTTTTTTCTACTTGAGCACCTGCCCCACAAAAATGTCTGTGCATGTCACTGGTGGTGGGTACTAGTGATTAGTTGAGCAGGCTCATTCTACGTGCTGAGATGGGACCATAAATTGGAGACTTGTATGGTCCCCCTTTTCAGCTAAATGGCAGTGGTGCATTCTTCTTTAAATAAACACTTTCAACAAACTTTCCATAAATCAATTGTACAAGCAAATGTAAGAAAGTTTGTAATATATCTTTTTTTTCTCAAATTTTCAAGTTAATTTCCTGCCCAATCAAAAATTCATAATTCACTCGAATCCACCTGGAGACAGCTTACTAAAGTATAAGGTTACACTTGCCTATAGAAGTCTGTTGTACTGCTGTCCTTTTGTATTATACATAGATTTAAATGGTTCTCAGTGATGGAAGCCATGATGTCAGGAGCTGTATTAAGGTGTATTCTATTAAATAAAATACTGTATAGTGTACAGGGCCGGATCATCATTGGCACTCATGGAGCGCCTGCTCCGGGCCCTGTGCCCACAGGGGGCCCCTGTCACATTCGGGACATCCCTATGTTCCAAAAAATCTTTTCAGGACACAAGGATGTCCCAGCGGTTACCTCTCTGCGGTGGCCCCCGCTTTAACTTTTAAAATGCAGGGGCAGCCGGGAGGTAGGGCACGCAGGACGTCACTGACATCCCTGCGTGCGCCCATAGAAGAAAAGCAGAGTGGGGCAGAGCAGAGCATGGAGGAGGACGCGCGGGTATGGTAAGTGACCAGTGGCTCGTCATCTTCAGTGTTCCGACCTCCGCTCCTCCGGTCCCGAAATCTTCTGCTATGGCTCAGAGTCCCGGGTCCACGGACCGGAGGAGCGGTGGTCGGAACACTGAGGCATACTGAGGCAAACAGGCATACAGCCTCCAGCCATACACTGTATATGGCTGAAGGCTGAATGTCTGTGGGGGAACTGTGTTGCACCTAATGTGGGGAACTGTACTGCACCTAATGTGGGGAACTTACTTCAACCTAATGTAGGGGAACTATACTGTGCCTAATGTGGGGGAACTATACTGCACCTAATGTGGGGAACTATACTGCACCTAATGTGGGGGAACTATACTGCACCTAATGTGGGGAAACTATACTGCACCTAAGGTGGGGAACTATACTGCACCTAATGTGGGGAACTATACTGCACCTAATGTGGGGGAACTATACTGCACCTAATGTGGGGAACTATTCTGCACCTAATGGGGGGAACAATACTGCACCTAATGTGGGGGAAACTATACTGCACCTAATGTGGGAGAAACTATACTGCACCTAATGTGGGGGAACTGTACTGCACCTAATGTGGGGAACTATACTACACCTAATGTGGGGGAACTATACTGCACCTAATGTGGGAGAAATTATACTGCACCTAATGTGGGGGAACTATACTGCACCTAATGTGGGGAACTATACTGCACCTAATGTGGGGGAACTATACTGCACCTAATGTGGGGAACTGTACTGCACCTAATGGGGGGAACTATACTGCACCTAATGTGGGGGAAACTATACTGCACCTAATGTGGGAGAAACTATACTGCACCTAATGTGGGGGAACTGTACTGCACCTAATGTGGGGGAACTGTACTTCACCTAATGTGGGGAATTATACTACACCTAATGTGGGGAACTATACTACACCTAATGTGGAGAACTATACTATCAACCTAATGTGGGGGAACTATGCTGCACCTAATGTGGGGAACTATACTGCACCTAATGTGGGGAACTATACTGCACCTAATGTGGGGGAACTATACTGCACCTAATGTGGGGAGAACTATACTGCACCTAATGTAGGGGAACTATACTGCACCTATTGTGGGAGCTATACTGCACCTAATGTGGGGAACTATACTGCACCTAATGTGTGGAACTGTACTGCACCTAATGTGGGGAACTGTACTACACCTAATGTGGGGGAACTATACTGCACCTAATGTGGGGGAACTGTGCTGCACCTAATGTGGGGGTACTGTGCTGCACCTAATGTGGAGAACTATACTGCACCTAATGTGGGGGAACTATACTGCACCTAATGTGGGGAACTATACTGCACCTAATGTGGGGGAACTGTACTGCACCTAATGTGGGGGAACTGTACTGCACCTAATGTGGGGGAACTGTACTGCACCTAATGTGGGGGGAACCGTACTGCACCTAATGTGGGGGAACTGTGCTGCACCTAATGTGGGGGTACTGTGCTGCACCTAATGTGGAGAACTATACTGCACCTAATGTGGGGGGAACTGTACTGCACCTAATGTGGGGGAACTATACTGCACCTAATGTGCATACTGCACCTAATGTGCATACTGCACCTAATGTGGGGGAACTATACTGCACCTAATGTGGGGGAACTATACTGCACCTAATGTGGGGGAACTGTCGGGGGGGGGGGGCAACATTATGAAGTGCTCCGTCTTCCAGACAGCCTTAGTATCTGGCCCTGATAGTGCAGCATGTTATATTGTAAAGTGTTGTAGATTGTATAATTATTTTATATTGTGTTATATTACAGGTTATGGATACTAGATTTATAGGGATAAAACATTAAAGGAGAAGTCAGGCGAAAATTTGCATTTCTCCTATATGCCCAGGCTGCCAGAATAAAATAATAAACTTTGAATTACCTTCCGTTACATCACACTGCCGCTCAGTCTATCATTGGCTGAGGCAGGACATCACTGCGATCAGCAATGAGCTTAGCGCAGTGTGATGTGTCGGGCACCAAAAGCAGGAAAAAGACCAGGACCGGGGATGGGAGAGCGATTCCAGTAGCACCACAGAGGAGTGGGGAAACGTAAGTCAAAGTATATCATTTTTATTCTGCATCCCGGGCATATAGGAGAAATAGACATTTTCACCACCGTTCCCCTTTAATCCAGGGATTTATTCTGATTGCCATATTGGAGTCGGGAATGGATTTTTCCTTTATTGTGCATTGGCATCTGCTTTTCTATGATATGATTCAACAGAGTAGGGTCTTAGGTTGAACTTAAATGGGCATTGTCATTAAACATGATTTTTGATATTTGATTCCTTATGCCAAATAAATAACTTTTGTAATTGGCTTCCATTAAAAAAATAAAAAAAAACATTTTCTGCTAGTTTTTCTGCTGGATACTTCCGGCCACCAGGGGTCTCCTTTCTTGGCCAGAACACATTCCATCTGGTCAAAATCTCAGATTTTGGTCTCCTGCTTGTAATGGTAAAAGTCCAAACTCATGAAGTGTTTCTCGGCACTGATCTTGATTGACAGCTGCAAAGAATCTCATTGAAAACTACACAGAGCCCTAAGTCTTCTATTCATCACATCACTGCAACAATGTGAGGTCAGAAGTGGTCCCCTAGCAGGCTTCAGTGATGTTATGCCTGCTGGGAAATGCCTACTTTCTCGTGCTGGGAGAAGTATTGTGTAGTCTAGTGCATTGTATGAATTTTGTATGGTGTATTATACTGTAATATGTAGTGTGTTGTATAAATATTATGTGGTGTATTATATTGGATTATATAGAGCATCATATAAATACTGTATGGTGTATTATATTGGATTATATAGAGCATTTTACAAAAATTGTAAATCATATTGTGTAGTGTAGTCCGTTTTATAAATAATGTAGTGTGTATTGTATTATATTATATTTTATAGAGCATTGTAACATAATTTAGAAAGGTATATTTCTAAAAAGAACCGCAAAGCGCAATTTTTCCCAAAGCCTCTGAACTGGAAGACTGAATAAACTTCAGGTTAGTGTTTTCTTCAATAACGTAAATTGCCAAAGTAACAAAGCAAAAATCGATCTGTCCTTTGAAACTATATCACCTCTGTGTTCCTCCTCTCTCCTTGCTGCATGAAATGTTGTCATCTGGAGATGTTTCTTTTTGCTTTGTAGATAAAAAACAGAATCACTGAATAAAAAGTCACCCCCAGGCTAAGGTACCTCAAGAGGCTTAAAGGGGAACTCCACCAAAGGATCCAAAGGATAGGGGATACAATCTCCCTCCTGCACCTGGCATTCGTATAGAACATCGGGTGCAGCGCTGTAGGCTCGTGACATCATGGCCGTGCCACACTCGTGACGTCATGCCCGCGCCCCCTCAATGAAAGTCTATGGGAGGGGGCGTGACAGACGTCACGCCCCCTCCCATAGACTTGCATTGAGGAGGCATGGTCATGATGTCTGATGAAGCTGCAAACCTGCAGTGAAACACGTTGCATCTTGGGATCAAACTACCTTTGATTTTACCTTGTCCTCCTTGAGTTCATCCTGCACCTCGTGGGGTCGGCAATCACGCTGAAGCCTTACTGATCTTGTGCTACCATTAAGCTGGAAGGCAGCGGATAGCTCTGTTACCCATGTGTTTACCATTGTTGTGTATGTTGCTACACAACTATTTGGGGTAAGCGGCTTTCATGCCTCTGTTATTTTATCTATTTATATATCTCTTATCACACCAAGGAGCGCTCTTCTTTCACTTATAGACTGAACAGATCCTGACTAGTGATGAGCCGCATAGCCCATATTCGAATTCGCGATATTTCGCGAATATATAGACGAATATTCATCTTATATTTGCGAATTTCGCATATTCGTTATATTTGTATATGTGAATATTCGCAAAATCGCGTATTCGAGGAAGAAAACAGTGAGGGGGTGGGGAACTTTACTATTGGCTGCTAGGGATGTTGTTGATAACCTCTGACAAGTGTATTTGCATCATTCTAATTGGCCCACAAGTGAAAAGAAGGAATATGTGAATATTTACATATGTGAATATGCGCATATGCAAATATTCACATATGCGAATATGCGCATATTCGAATATGCGCATATGCCGGAAAAAAGCAAATATTCGCAATTTCGAATATATAGCAAATATATTCGCAATATTCGCAAATTTGCAATATTTGCGGTAAAAATTTGAAATGCAAATATTCGCGCCCAACACTAATCCTGACATGGACAGAGATGTCAGCAGAGAGCACTGTGGTCAGACAGAAAAGAGATTCAAAAAGAAAAGAACTTCCTGTGGAGCATATAGCAGCTGATAAGTACTGGAAGGATTAAGATTTTTTTAAATAGAAGTTATTTACAAATATGCTTAACTTTCTGGCACCAGATAATAAAAAAAAAAATGTTTTCCAAATACACCTTTAAAGAGGTACTCCGGTGAACAACTTTTTTTTTTTTTTTTTTTTATCAACTGGTGCCAGAAAGTTAAACAGATTTGTAAATTACTTCTATTAAAAAATCTTGATCATTCCTGTACTTATTAGCTGCTGAATACTACAGTGGAAATTCTTTTCCGTTTGAAACACAGAGCTGTCTGCTGAATCACGAGCACAGTGCTCTCTGCTGACATCTCTGTCCATTTTAGGAACTGTCCAGCATATGTTTCCTATGGGAATTTCCTTTTACCCTGGACAGTTCCTAAAATGGACAGAGATGTCAGCAGAGAGCACTGTGCTCGTGATTCAGCAGACAGCTCTGTGTCTCAAACGGAAAAGAATTTCCACTGTAGTATTCAGCAGCTAATAAGTACAGGAAGGATTAAGATTTTTTAATAGAAGTAATTTACAAACATGTTTAACTTTCTGGCACCAGTTGATTTAAAAAAAAAAAAAAGTTTTTCACCGGAGTACCCCTTTAATTCATGCAAAGTCTGTTGAAACAACAATGATCATTTAGTTTTGCAACCCTACACCAACAGGGATGCTATCAGGAATCTTAGTTCACTGGGGAGCTTTGCATTAACCACTTTCGAAACATAGATCACATTTTTTGTTGCCATTTTTTTTCTTTTTTATTGAATTTTACTAAATTAACATTGCACAATGCACATAGTTGGAAAATCATCCTACATAAAAAGTATAGTTATTGAGATGTTTCGTTAACCAAACATTCGGTAAATGCATTTTCTTCTTGTTATTTGGGTAAATGCTGTGTAGGAAAATTCAAATTGCGAAATTTTCCATTTTAACTTTCAGCTTAACGTTGTAACCCGTGGATTATATGGAAGCCTATTAAATTTTATGGACACCATGATATGTATTTCTCCAAGGGAAATGCAGACAGTCAGATAACAGTGGGGGGCATACTAGCTGTATAATGTGTATTAGAAGTTTGTGTCTCTTTAATGTGTATACCAGGGAAAAGGGGGGCACAAAATCTGTTACTGTCACAAAAGCAAATTTACACTGTAAACTTATAGGGGTAATCTGCCCCCTAGACAGCTTATCCCCTATCGCGGGGGTCCGGCCGCTGGGACCACCTGCGATCTCCAGCCCCGCATCCGCACCAGAGATTGCGGGCGGTCCCAGTGGCTGGACTCCTGTGACCAAACGTCTTATCTAGAGATGAGTGAACTTACAGTAAATTCGATTCATCACGAACTTCTCGGCTCGGCAGTTGATGGCTTATCCTGCGTAAATTAGTTCAGCCTTCAGGTGCTCCGTTGGGCTGGAAAAGGTGGATACAGTCCTAGGAAAGAGTCTCCTAGGAATGTATCCACCTTTTCCAGCCCACCGGAGCACCGGAAAGCTGAACTAATTTATGCAGGAAAAGTCATCAACTGCCGAGCCGAGAAGTTCGTGATGAATCGAATTTACTGTAAGTTCGCTCATTTCTAGTCTTATCCCCTATCCTTTGGATAAGAGGTCTAGAGGCAGAGCACCCCTTTGAAATGTAGTTTTTTGTGCAATGTTACATTTCTTGAAATAAGTTCCACTTATTACCGATTTCTGAACATTGTATTTACTTAAAGGATAAGCCTTAATTATCCTAAGACGCTCTTTGAATTTTTTTTTCACTTTTTTGTGCTTTAATTTTAATTATCAGTGTTTGACCCTAATTACTTGTCACAGAAGGGACTAGAAAAAGATTAAAATGTTCTTTGGTTACATACATTGAAGAGCGGACTTATCCTTTCAATGCAATTAGTGGTTTTCTAACATGCACTGAGTAATTTTGTAGCTTGTAAGTTAAGGAGATAATTGAATTTTAGACTTTCATGAAAATTTTGATGGATATAATGAGTTAACCTCATGTTGTCCCTTGGCCCTAATCCTCCCTCAAGAGTGTGCTTGGACTCAGTTCCAGCTGAATTATGTTACTAGTTATAGTGGAAATTGTTTTGTTTTAGGGTGCACCTGTATGAAGGGCCAGCAAACATTTGCAGGGAAGGCTCAACTCGGCACTAACGAAACTAAGAACACCGCCGGCACTGTGGTAATTGAAGTCCAATCTGACACGTTGTAGGCTGGTAGCGGTGGTGCTCAGCCCGGAGGAAGGAATACAATTAGCAAACAATAATGGCAGAGAAGGCTGGACTCACCATCCAGAACAGTGCTTTATTCTGTGAACATTAACATCACAGGTACAAGCGGGTATGACGATATCCGGTTGCCCCTGCCTCACAGTGCCATACCTGCTTGTACCTGTGATGTTGCTGTTCGACGAATAAAGCACCATTCTGGATGGTGAGTGCCACCTTCTCTGCTTTTATTGTTTGCTATTTGTAGGGAAGGCTTTGGGGTCAACCCCTACATATGATGAGGATGTTTCCCAAACAGGTTCTCGAAAATATGCTGTAGCAAATATGCAGCAAAATACGACATGTGTGACCCTACCTTAAAAAGGTTGAGAGTAAATGTGGAATAGGCATTTTAAATCAAGTTTACGTGTATTTTCTGGGTTTAATCCAGCATATAGCATTTCTAGTTGGGTTTGCCTTAAATCTGCATTAAAAGTTTTTAAAGTTGACTGGCAGTTTCTCTGTCACTTGACTAGCTGTCAAATCATCCCCAAAACATAAAGATAACCTCCAAATCTTAAAAAAACAACTGTCTGGTAAATAAATGATTGGCTGAGAATTGGGTAGAGTAAAGAGAACCCCTGCCATGTCTGCTGCCAGTAAGCATGTTGGCGGCAGTACCAGCTCTGCCAGCATGGACACCCATCTATGTATGGTTAAACTGCTTTACCCCTCATCCATGCAACAGGGTCAACTGTTTCAAGGGGACAAAACCGTTGACAGACTCCCTTTTAGCCTTTTAGTATAGAGGCTTAAAGGGGTCCTCCGGTGAAAAACTATATATTTTTTTTTTAATCAACTGGTGCCAGAACGTTAAACATATTTGTAAATGACTTTTATTTAAAAGTCTTAATCCTTCCAGAACTTATCAGCTGCTGTATGCTCCAAAGGAAGTTATTTTCTTTTTGAATTTCTTTTCTGTCTGACCACACTGCTCTCTGCTGACACCTCTGTCCATGTCAGGAACTGTTCAGAGCTAGAGCAAATCCCCATAGCAAACCTCTCCTGCTCTGGACAGTTCCTGACATGGACAGAAGTGTCAGCAGAGAGCACTGCGGTCAGACAGAAAGGAAATTCAAAGAGAAAATAATTCCTGTGGCGCATATAGTAGCTGATAAGTACTGGAAGGATTAAGATTTTTAAATAGAAGTAATTTACAAATCAGTTTAACTTTCTAGCAACAGTTGATTTAAAAAAAAAAAGTTTTCCACCGGAGTACCCCTTCAAGAGAGAAATGACTAGGCTGCCATTACAGGTGATGCAGTTTAAGGTTTGAGCAGCAGATATAACAGTGTATTCCAGGTCTCTATTGTAAGGTCATATCATCTTTATCAGACTTGAGTTCCTCCGTTTCCAGTGGAATAAAATATTGCACAATTGATTTACAACTGCAAGAAAGTACAAATACTGTGAGCTTTATAAGTTTAACAACTGTTCCTTTTTTTAACCTTCAAGAAACAAAGTAATAAAGGAAGAGGCGTATAAAGTGAACAAGACACTGTATTAAAGGGGAACACCGATATATATGAAAAGTTTTACCTTCCTCCTTCATTTACAAGTGGTGAGGTTCCAAACATGTCTTTTCATGGATTTTTCACAGTAAAGAATATTTTACTAACGAGGGTAATAGGAGCAAATTTCTGCTCTCATATTCAAATTTCCCAATTGTAAAGGGAGCGGCCAGCAGCTGATCGGGCCATGTGCATTTAGAGTGGCAGAACATACCCTTAATGGGGTATTCCGGGCAAAACACTTTTATCCCCTATCCAAAGGATAGAGGATGAGATGTCTGATCGCGGTGTTCCCGCTGCTGAGACCCCCCGCGATCTCCCTGCAGCACCTGCATACCCCGGAATACCACTTTAATAGCATCAGTGATATTATGCCAAGGTGTGTAAGCGTGTGTATTTTTTGGGGGGGTGCTCATACTTGATACTTAATAAATCGCGGCATTTTAAGTATTTTGTTTCCATTCTTTTATGATTTGCATAATAACATCTTTAGCAATTCCACAACTTTTCCTTTCCGCTGTTGCAATTTCTATGTTGAGGAGGGTATTATAGTGGTGTGAAAATGCCCTTAAGTGAGTTTTAGCATCATAGACACTCACTACCGCATTCTGAATTAAGCAGCTCATACTCAACCACCACTCCTTTCCTTGTCTTTGAGAAAACAGAAGATGAGTACAGTGCTTGGCTATAATTGGTGCTTGCTTGGAGCAGCTTCTGCTTGATGTAGTGTATATGAAATAGAATTCCTTTTCCAGTTGTTCAGTCTAGCTGGGAATTCATCTAACTCTATGTGACTTCCACTAGGAGGTTGGCTTTTGTGGGTGTTGTGGTCGGAGTTATGGTCAAAAAGGTGCAGTGGGAGAGAGTTGGTTGAATTCCAAGCTAAAGAGGACAACAGGAACAGAAAGTCTGCTACAGGGATAGACACTAGATAGTTTGCATCAGAAGCATAAAGAGGGCATGAAAGACCATAGAAATGTGAAAGCACTTTATTAGCAATTAATTAGCAATCAATCATCATAAACGTACATTTAATGTACTGTGAAGCAGGGCAGGCTTGGAAGCAGTGCACAATAAATTAAAATGGACCTGTCGTTTAGAAAAACCTTTTATATAATGTAGATAATAACATTATAAGTATATTTGTAATATTCATTGGTTAAAAAATGTGTATATTTTTGGGTGAAAAAATGCTGTCTCTGCAGCTATTGCCTGTGTCTCTCTTTTAGGAGACCAAATACAAGAAGTCAGCGCGGAACAAGCAGGACTCTGTGCAGGCTCCTGGCTTGTCAATCTGCCTGCTGTGTGAGATTGGGGCATGTCACAGAGCCTCAGTGCACAGAACCCTGCCTGTCCTCATTGTACAGAGCCCTGCTTGTCCTCAGTGCACAGAACCCTGCTTTTGTTCCGTGCACAGAGCCCTGCTTGTGAACAATGTCCTGCTTGTCCTAACTGAACACAGTCCTGCTTGTCATAGAACCTCAGTGCACAAAGACCTGCTTGTCCTCAGTGCACAGAGCCCTGCTTGTCCTCAGTGCACAGAGCCCTGCTTGTCCTCAGTGCACAGAGCTCTGCTTATCCTCAGTGTACAGAGCCCTGCTTGTCCTCACAGCACAGAGCCCTGCTTTTCCTCGATGCACAGAGCCCTGCTTTTCCTCAGTGTACAGAGACCTGATTGTCCCCAGTGTACAGAGCCCTGCTTGTCCTCAGTGCACAGAACCCTGCTTGTCCTCAGTGCACAGAGCCCTGCTTGTCCTCATTGCACTGAGCCCTCCTTGTCCTCAGTGTACAGAGCCCTGTCCTCACTGAACAGAGCCCTGCTTGTCCTCAGTGCACAAAGACCTGCTTGTCCTCAGTGCACAGAGCCCTGCTTGTCCTAAGTGCACAGAACCCTGCTTGTCCTCAGTGCACAGAGCCCTGCTTGTCCTCATTGCACTGAGCCCTCCTTGTCCTCAGTGTACAGAGCCCTGTCCTCACTGAACAGAGCCCTGCTTGTCCTCAGTGCACAAAGACCTGCTTGTCCTCAGTGCACAGAGCCCTGCTTGTCCTCAGTGCACAGAACCCTGCTTGTCCTCAGTGCACAGAGCCCTGCTTGTCCTCATTGCACTGAGCCCTCCTTGTCCTCAGTGTACAGAGCCCTGTCCTCACTGAACAGAGCCCTGCTTGTCCTCACTGCACAGAGCCCTGCTTGTCCTCAGTGCACAGAGCTCTGCTTATCCTCAGTGTACAGAGCCCTGCTTGTCCTCACAGCACAGAGCCCTGCTTTTCCTCGATGCACAGAGCCCTGCTTGTCCTCATTGCACAGAGTCCTCCTTGTCCTCAGTGTACAGAGCCCTGCTTGTCCTCAGTGTACAGAGCATTGCTTGTCTTCACTGCACAGAGCCCTGCTTGTCCTTACTGTACAGAGCCCTGCTTGTCCTAATTGCACAGAGCCCTCCATATCCTCACTGAACAGAGCACTGCTTGTCCTCAGTGTACATAGCCCTGCTTGTCCTCAGTGCACAGAGCCCTGCTTGTCCTTAGTGTACAGAGTTCTACTCATCTTCAGTGCACAGAGCCCTGCTTGTCCTCAGTGTACAGATCCATGCTTGTCCTCAGTGTACAGAGCCCTGCTTCTCCTCAGTGTACAGAGCCCTGCTTGTCCTCAGTGTACAGAACCCTGCTTGTCCTCAGTGCACAGAGCCCTGCTGGTCCTCAGTGTACAGAGCCCTGCTTGTCCAGTGTATAGAGCCCTGCTTGTCCTCAGTGCACAGAGCCCTGCTTGTCCTTAGTGTACAGTGCTCTACTCGTCTTCAGTGCACAGAGCCCTGTTTGTCCTCAGTACACAGAGCCCTCCTTATCCTCAGTGTACAGAGCCCTGCTTGTCCTCAGTGTACAGAGCCCTGATTGTCCTCAGTGTACAGATCCCTGCTTGTCCTCAGTGTACAGATCCCTGCTTGTCCTCAGTGTGCAGAGCCCTACTTGTCCTCAGTGTGCAGAGCCCTGCTTGTCCTCAGTGTACAGAGCCCTGCTTGTCCTCAGTGTACAGAGCCCTGCTTGTCCTCAGTGTACAGAGCCCTGCTTGTCCTCAGTGAACAGAGCCCTGCTTGTCCTCAGTGTACAGAGCCCCGCTTGTCCTCAGTGTACAGAGCCCTGCTTGTCCTCAGTGTACAGAGTCCTGCTTGTCCTAAGTGTACAGAGCCCTGCTTTTCCTCAGTGTACAGAGCCCTGATTGTCCCCAGTGTACAGATCCCTGCTTGTCATCAGTGTACAGATCCCTGCTTGTCATCAGTGTGCAGAGCTCTGCTTGTCCTCAGTGTGCAGAGCCCTGCTTGTCCTCAGTGTACAGAGCCCTGCTTGTCCTCAGTTTACAGAGCCCTGCCTGTCCCCAGTGTACAGAGCCCTGCTTGTCCTCAGTGCACAGAGTCCTGCATGTCCTTATTGCACAGAGCCCTGCTTGTCCTCAGTGTACAGAGCCCCGCTTGTCCTCAGTGTACAGAGTCCAGCTTGTCCTCAGTGTACAGAGTCCTGCTTGTCCTCAGTGTACAGATCCCTGATTGTCCCCAGTGTACAGAGCCCTGCTTGTCCTCAGTGTACAGATCCCTGCTTGTCATCAGTGTGCAGAGCTCTGCTTGTCCTCAGTGTGCAGAGCCCTGCTTGTCCTCAGTGTACAGAGCCCTGCTTGTCCTTAGTGCACAGAGCCCTGCTTGTCCTCATTGTACGGCGCCCTGCTTGTCCTCAGTGTACAGAGCCCTGCTTGTCCTCAGTGTACAGAGTCCTGCTTGTCCTCAGTGTACAGAGCCCTGCTTTTCCTCAGTGTACAGAGCCCTGCTTGGTGTCTTTTAGGAGACCAAATACAAGAAGTCAGCGCGGGACAAGCAGGACTCTGTGCAGGCTCCTGGCTTGTCAATCTGCCTGCTGTGTGAGATTGGGGCATGTCACAGAGCCTCAGTGCACAGAACCCTGCCTGTCCTCATTGTACAGAGCCCTGCTTGTCCTCAGTGCACAGAACCCTGCTTTTGTTCCGTGCACAGAGCCCTGCTTGTGAACAATGTCCTGCTTGTCCTAACTGAACACAGTCCTGCTTGTCATAGAACCTCAGTGCACAAAGACCTGCTTGTCCTCAGTGCACAGAGCCCTGCTTGTCCTCAGTGCACAGAGCCCTGCTTGTCCTCAGTGCACAGAGCTCTGCTTATCCTCAGTGTACAGAGCCCTGCTTGTCCTCACAGCACAGAGCCCTGCTTTTCCTCGATGCACAGAGCCCTGCTTGTCCTCATTGCACAGAGTCCTCCTTGTCCTCAGTGTACAGAGCCCTGCTTGTCCTCAGTGTACAGAGCACTGCTTGTCCTCAGTGTACAGAGCCCTGCTTGTCTTCACTGCACAGAGCCCTTCTTGTCCTTACTGTACAGAGCCCTGCTTGTCCTAATTGCACAGAGCCCTCCATGTCCTCACTGAACAGAGCACTGCTTGTCCTCAATGTACATAGCCCTGCTTGTCCTCAGTGCACAGAGTCCTGCATGTCCTTATTGCACAGAGCCCTGCTTCTCCTCAGTGTACAGAGCCCCGCTTGTCCTCAGTGTACAGAGTCCAGCTTGTCCTCAGTGTACAGAGCCCTGCTTTTCCTCAGTGTACAGAGCCCTGATTGTCCCCAGTGTACAGAGTCCTGCTTGTCCTCAGTGTACAGAGTCCTGCTTGTCCTCAGTGTACAGAGCCCTGCTTGTCCTCAGTGTACAGAGTCCTGCTTGTCCTCACAGCACAGAGCCCTGCTTTTCCTCGATGCACAGAGCCCTGCTTGTCCTCATTGCACAGAGTCCTCCTTGTCCTCAGTGCACAGAGCCCTGCTGGTCCTCAGTGTACAGAGCCCTGCTTGTCCAGTGTACAGAGCCCTGCTTGTCCTCAGTGCACAGAGCCCTGCTTGTCCTTAGTGTACAGTGCTCTACTCGTCTTCAGTGCACAGAGCCCTGTTTGTCCTCAGTACACAGAGCCCTCCTTGTCCTCAGTGTACAGAGCCCTGCTTGTCCTCAGTGTACAGAGCCCTGCTTGTCCTCAGTGTACAGATCCCTGCTTGTCCTCAGTGTACAGATCCCTGCTTGTCCTCAGTGTGCAGATCCCTGCTTGTCCTCAGTGTGCAGAGCCCTGCTTGTCCTCAGTGTACAGAGCCCTGCTTGTCCTCAGTGTACAGAGCCCTGCTTGTCCTCAGTGAACAGACTCCTGCTTGTCCTCAGTGAACAGAGCCCTGCTTGTCCTCAGTGTACAGAGCCCCGCTTGTCCTCAGTGTACAGAGCCCTGCTTGTCCTAAGTGTACAGAGTCCTGCTTGTCCTAAGTGTACAGAGCCCTGCTTTTCCTCAGTGTACAGAGCCCTGATTGTCCCCAGTGTACAGAGCCCTGCTTGTCCTCAGTGCACAGATCCCTGCTTGTCATCAGTGTGCAGAGCTCTGCTTGTCCTCAGTGTGCAGAGCCCTGCTTGTCCTCAGTGTACAGAGCCCTGCTTGTCCTTATTACAGAGAACCCTGCTTTTCCTCAGTGTACAGAGCCCTGCTTGTCCTCAGTTTACAGAGCCCTGCCTGTCCCCATTGTACAGAGCCCTGCTTGTCCTCAGTGCACAGAGTCCTGCATGTCCTTATTGCTCAGAGCCCTGCTTGTCCTCAGTGTACAGAGCCCTGCTTGTCCTCAGTGTACAGAGTCCTGCTTGTCCTCAGTGTACAGAGTCCTGCTTGTCCTCAGTGTACAGAGTCCTGCTTGTCCTCAGTGTACAGAGCCCTGCTTTTCCTCAGTGTACAGAGCCCTGATTGTCCCCAGTGTACAGAGCCCTGCTTGTCCCCAGTGTACAGAGCCCTGCTTGTCCTCAGTGCACAGAGTCCTGCATGTCCTTATTGCACAGAGCCCTGCTTGTCCTCAGTGTACAGAGTCCTGCTTGTCCTCAGTGAACAGAGCCCTGCTTGTCCTCAGTGTACAGAGCACTGCTTGTCCTCAGTGTACAGAGCCCTGCTTGTCCTCACTGCACAGAGCCCTGCTTGTCCTTACTGTACAGAGCCCTGCTTGTCCTAATTGCACAGAGCCCTGCATGTCCTCACTAAACAGAGCCCTGCTTGTCCTCAGTGTACAGAGCCCTGCTTTTCCTCAGTGTACAGAGCCCTGCTTGTCCTCAGTGAACAGAGCCCTGCTTGTCCTCAGTGTACAGAGCCCCGCTTGTCCTCAGTGTACAGAGCCCTGCTTGTCCTCAGTGTACAGAGTCCTGCTTGTCCTCAGTGTACAGAGCCCTGCTTTTCCTCAGTGTACAGAGCCCTGATTGTCCCCAGTGTACAGAGCCCTGCTTGTCATCAGTGTGCAGAGCTCTGCTTGTCCTCAGTGTGCAGAGCCCTGCTTTTCCTCAGTGTACAGAGCCCTGCTTGTCCTTAGTGCACAGAGCCCTGCTTGTCCTCATTGTACGGCGCCCTGCTTGTCCTCAGTGTACAGAGCCCTGCTTGTCCTCAGTGTACAGAGCCCTGCTTGTCCTCAGTGTACAGAGCCCTGCTTGTCCTCAGTGTACAGAGCCCTGCTTGTCCTCAGTGCACAGAGCCCTGCTTGTCCTCAATGCACAGAGCCCTGCTTGTCCTCAGTGTACAGAGTCCTGCTTGTCCTCAGTGTACAAAGCCCTGCTTGTCCTCAGTGAACAGAGCCCTGCTTGTCCTCAGTGTACAGAGCCCCGCTTATCCTCAGTGTACAGAGCCCTGCTTGTCCCCAGTGTACAGAGTCCTGCTTGTCCTCAGTGTACAGAGTCTTGATTGTCAACCAACATTTCCTGTATTTTTTTCTCTGCACAGAGACACACAGGTAATAGCTGCAGGGACTTTTTAACCCCAAAATATACAATTTTTTTATTCAATGTATATTACAATTATGATATGTAATGTGATAATATTACATATGATGTTATCTACGTTATATATATATATATATATATATATATATATATATATATATATATACATATATACATATATATATATATATAAAGTTTTTTGCATTTTGCTCTTTCTCTTATACTTTGCACATATCTTTATCTTTTTTTTACTTGGGTGGATGGTGTCGCACCAGTCCCCCCTTTATAATTTATATGTTCGGAATGTACCCTCTACTGGATTAGGGTCCTATAAGGTTAAGGTAGTTCTTTCTTATTTTCTTTGTTTTTACTTTTCTGCCTCAAATATGGATAGAGTGCATGAATAGCTTTGGGTGCCTCGTCGTTTGTTTTTCTAGCACGGGGGTTATAATTTGCCTTTTGATATAGTGCTTTACATTTTATTGTTATGCGCTACCCTTGCACATTTACTTGGCACCAGTTCTTCAATGTTTGCGTAATTTAACTTTTTTATGCACTTCTTTGTATTGTTTTATGTTATTGCTGCTCTTTTCCCTTTCCCTTTTATTTTTTCCTTTCCAGTATCCCTTATATGTTATTTTATTAAAAAAAAAAAAAATAATAATAATAATAATAATAATAATAATAATAATGATTAGAAAAAGTTTTTGCAAATGACAGGTACACTTTAAAGGGTTGTCCAATGGAACACAACTTATCCCTAATTCAAAGTTTGACTGCTAGGACCAGACACTTATCCCCATTCCTGTGGACAAACATACAGTCAACCCCTTTAAATCGATCACCATAAATGTACAATATACATTATGGGTCTCCCTATCCTATACATCATACCACATGCTATATTAACATTCCAGCACACATTTAAGGAGTAAAAATATATGTCATAAATGTTATGAAAATTGGTGTTCTAATTGAAAACCCCCCTTTTAAATTCACACGCAGTACAACCTATGGCCAAGAATATACCTTCTACCTTCTAGTATGTCAAAACCTGATGTACCTCAGTAGTTGCACTCTATTTAATAGTGCTCAAGAGATTTGGTGCATACTGCATAGAAGGTGAATTAGTATTAACCTTTATGCCTCATTATATATGGATGTTTTTTTTTCTTTTCTTTTTCTTTCAAGAAACCCCAAAAAGTATCACATTTCATTAGTTTTGGTGTGTTTCCAAGTTATTTTATACTGCATAGCAGTGGTCCTCAACCTGCGGTCCTCCAGATGTTGCAAAACTACAACTCCCAGCATGCCCGGACAGCCGTCGGCTGTCCGGGCATGCTGGGAGTTGTAGTTTTGCAACATCTGGAGGTCCGCAGGTTGCAGACCACTGCTGTATAGGATAGTTAGATATTCTAGGAGAAGATATAAAGGGAATAATAGGGAAGGGTATGCCCAAGAGGAGCACTCTCTACAGGTTGTTTTTCCTTTAAAGGATAATCATCTTTATCTTTCCTTGTACTTTACAAGTCTGAAGTGAAAAGTGTCAGGGACAATTTTGCAATACAAAGTTATTGCTACATCAAGACGTTATTGTAACCACATGATTAGGAGATTGCGCAAATGTTTTTCTCAAACTGGAACTTGGCGTAGCAAGATTCATCAGGACAAGCGCAGCTCTTACACAACCTGCATAGCTTCATACTTTCCACCTCACACCATAAAAATGACATCTTCCTGTATCAGGAGAGCTGTATGCCCAACAACTGGCTGTAGATAGATAGACAGATAGATGTCCCTATATCATTGAAGAATAGGCCTTAGATTGATGCTGATTCTGCGTCGTATCTGTGTTAAAACAGCTCGGACACAGAACGGTACAATACTAACTGCTGCTGCTGAAGAACCTCTTTTTAAAAAAGAAATATAGCACATCAGTTCAGTAAAAAGAACTTTCTAGTTCAGTAAACATATCTTTTTTTAAGAAAAAATGGTAACTGATGGCTTCTGCAGAAGAAGATAAATAAGTAGCTGTATACCCTATATTGCAATCATTTATGCATAGGAAAACATTGCACACATCTCATGGTAAGGGTAACTTCATTTATGAACACTACCTAATGCTTGTGGCATAGTGCTTGTCAGAAACCTATCTGAACAGTATGCTGACATATAACTAATAGTGTTGAGCGGCATAGGCCATATTCGAATTCGCGAATATTCGCGAATATATGGACGAATATTCGTCATATTCGCGAATATTCGCATATTCGTAATGTTCTCGTTTTATATTTCGCATATGCAAATATTCGCGTGTGCGTAAATTAACATATGCGAAAATTTGCATATACAAAAATTAACATAAGCTAAAATTCGCATATACGAAAATTATCATATGCAAATTTTCGCATATACGAAAATTCGCACACCAGTCTCACACAGTAGTATTAGAGCCTTCTTACACCACATAAGCTGGAAGCAGAGAGGGATAATCACTGTGATGTGTACTGTGAAAAAAAAAAAAAAATTTAAATACGAATATTCGTACTTACGAATATATAGCGCTATATTCGCGAATATTCGCGAATTCGCGAATATGCGATATTCGCGAATAAAATTTGAATTGCGAATATTCGCGAGCAACACTAATAACTAAGCCGTATTAATCACAAAAAAGACATGTAGCCGGGAATTGCACTTAAAAGTTCCTTTTTATCTCAATTTTCATTCAATACAAAAATGTTGTGAGAATTAGAACATATTCACCCAGCGCATAGAAACTGTCCAGAGATCTATCATACGGTGTCTTCAGAACTATCCATCCGGAGCTTGCTGTCTGTAGGACGGTATGTTCCTGGCCGCATGACCGCTGATTCTGAGGGGGTGAAGACAAGCTCGCTGGCATGCGAGCCGCTGGAGAACGTTTCAGGAGTCTCCTCCCTTTCTCAACTTTGAGAAAGGGAGGAGACTCCTGAAAAGTTCTCCACGTTCTCGCAAATTCACAAATATTTGCGAATATAGCACTATCTATTCATAATTACGAATATTCGGTTTTTTGGTTTTTTTTTTTTCACAGTACACATCACAGTGATCACCCCTCTCTGCTTCCAGCTTGTGTGGTGTAAAGAAGGCTCTAATACTACTGTGTGAGTCTGGCGTGCAAATTTTCGCTTATGCTAATTTTTGTATATGCAAATTTTCGCATACGCAAATTTTCGCATATGCGAAAATAAAACGCGAATATTACGAATATGCAAATTTAGCGAATATATGACGAATATTCGTCCATATATTCGTGAAATATCGCGAATTCGAATATGGCCTATGCCGCTCAACACTAGTGAACATAGTCTTACAGTGACTACATTCAAAATATTTTTGAGCTTATACAGTTTTTTTGTGGGACTTCAAAGTGTGTGCTTCTTTCTTAGCAGCATACAAAATGAGTGTAGTTTCAGGGTTTTCCCAGGTTGCAGTGCGGCCCAAGACACTGCTCAGGTGTTGAAAGGAGTGTGTTTGTGCTTCAATGGGTGGAGCGATCACTTGGTGTGAGGGAGATCATTCTCCACAGTCCTAATCTCCACTTAAACCCTACCATACCTACTTGGATTTCCCACCCTGATATCAGCAGCCCTGACTGGTTGACTGTCCCTTCCTAAGTCCACAGAGAACCTTATCCTAACAGGAGGGGCAAATGGTCCAGCTACCCGGGTCAGGACCGGGAGGGAACATGGTGGCAGAATCAGCCACCAGAAGAAAATGAGACTAACAGTCTGAGGTCCAAAACCAGGAGGTCACATAGTAGCAAAATCCGTACATAGAGCTTGTGAGGTTCTGTCCGAAATCCCATTGACAGGAGAATATGTCAGGGATCAAATCAGGACACAGATAGCGATAATAAAGGACACAAAGCAGGAGGTCAGGTTAACAGCAGATCAGGGACACTGATAAAGTCTGGGTAAAACAATCACAAGCAGTTGGGGCCAGCAGGTATCCCATTGAGTAGCCCGGGTTGAGAGGGGCACCAGGGCTAACTGTGGTCAACCCTGCTGGCAACAAAGTCAGTTGGCATGGTAACAGAATGATGCACACAGCATTGCAGCAACAGAGAATGCTGAGCCCATCGCTGGAACGCGTCCAGGTACAAATATTACAGGCAGGTGATCGATGACAGATGCCACCACTTGCCGATACCTAACTTTACCCCTATTTAATTATATATTTCCTTTAAGTAGTTTAATCAAAGTTTTCTTTTAAGAAGTTTAAAGGGGTTCTCCAGTGCTTAAACATCTTATCCCCTATCCAAAAGATAGGGGATAAGATGCCTGATCGCGGGAGTCCCCCCGCTGGGGACCCCCGGGATCATGCACGCGGCACCCCGTTTGTAATCAGTCCCCGGAGCGTGTTCGCTCCGGGACTGATTACCGGCGACTACAGGGCGGGCGGCGTGTGACGTCACGCCTGCGCCGGCATGTGACGTCACGCTCCGCCCCTCAATGCAAGCCTACAGGAGGGGGCATGATCCCGGGGGTCCCCAGCGGCGGGACTCCCTCGATCAGGCATCTTATCCCCTATCTTTTGGATAGGGGATAAGATGTTTAAGCACCGGAGAACCCCTTTAAAGTTCCTGTAAAATAATAACCATTGCCCCTGCTCCTATAATACAGATTAATACTCTGGTCTAACATTTGATTTTCTTCTATTCCCTTCTTCTATAATTAATGCAATAAGAAGCCTCTTCGATGGTGACTAATACTCTAGCAAAATATGTCTGACAAAAAAAAGGTGATCCGAACGCTCATCCTCCTGGAGATATATTCCAGAGAAGCAGCTGTTTCACATTAGCGCGGACAAACTCTCAGTAAACTGGAGCCTTTGCTTGATATTTAACAGGTTTCTGATAATTGAATCATGTTAGTGAGGAAAGATGATTATAGCAGCATCAGCCACCATCAGTACACTATGAGTACACTTCACCCTCCAGGTCACACTCTCTGCACGCTGGTGCGAACTTAATCTACTGCTCTAAAACAACGTCTGAAGAGCAAACACTGCACACGCGCTCAATATTTCTCAGATTTTCCCTTAGTTATATGTTAAATATTAAGATTTTTTTTATTGCTTTTGTATCATTTTTGCAATTTACTGTTAATACCTGTTAGGGTCAGTGCAGACACTAGGCCTAGAGTGCACTGCCACCAAGAGCGCAGCCGGCCAGATTCCCCAGACCAGGGGAATCCAATAAAGAAGCAGGTTCTTTTAAAATGCTAATGAGCTCCCTTAATAACATTGCTCATTGGCAGATTTAAAGCACCCACTTGCTGCGGCGCAGTAGTCCCAGCTGCTCGGCCGGAAATTTTGTCGGAGCAGAAAAGCAGGCAGCAGAGCGCACTGATACTGGAGGCTAAGTGGGAATGGCGGAAGGTGAATTTTAAGTTTTTGTTATTTCATTAGGCAAGCTGGGAACAATAGAGAATGAGAAAAAAATAATAATCTGACAACCCCTTTAACTTTTACATGCAAAAATAAAGTAAGAAGAAATAACTTATATATGAAGTTGCACAGCAAGGAATAAATAAATAAACTATGTTAAAGGGGTACTCCTGTGGAAAACTTTTTTTTTTTTAAATCAACTCGTGCCAGAAAGTTAAACAGAATTGTAAATTACTTCTATTAAAAAATCTTAATTCTTTCAGGACTTATTAGCTGCTGAATACTACAGAAGAAATGTTTTCCTTTTTGGAACACAGAGCTCTCTGCTGACTTCATGACCACAGTGATCTCTGCTGACATCTCTGTCCATTTTAGGAACTGTCCAGAGCAGCATATATATGCTATGGGGATTTTCTCCTACTCTGGACAGTTCTTAAAATGAACAGAAATGACAGCAGAGAGCACTGTGGTCATGATGTCAGCAGAGAGCTCTGTGCTCGTGATTCAGGAAAGAGATCTGTGTTCCAAAAGGAAAATAATTTCCTCTGTAGTATTCAGCAGCTAATAAGTACTGGAAGGATTAATATTTTTTAATAGAAGCAATTTTACAAATCTTTTTAACTTTCTGGCACCAGTTGATTTAAAAAAAAAATTCCACCAGAGTACCCCTTTAATGAAGGATATAGTGCAACATCAGCATCAATACTGTAAAAACCAATGACAACCCCGCACAAATAAAGTGCATTTGCTAGAGACTCAAGCTACACAAAAAAGCGTGAAGTGGGCCCTATAGACTTTATACACTATATACTTTATATACTCCTATCTATTGGATCAGCCATCCAAGGTGTTAGTGCAAATAAAACTATAAGTCTATGTTCACACTACAGAATGTCCACACAGAAGCTCTCCATGCGGACATTCTAGAGACTGCTAGGACCGCATGGGAATGCGTCATCTCATAGATGGCTATGCATTCCGTGCAGAGTCCGCAGAAATAATACTCAGGTTCGTTCTTTCTGCGGACACAGAATTCGGAATTTCCATGGCGAAAAAAATCTGGCATGGAATTTCCGCCGTGTGCACAGCGCAGCAGAATCCTGTTGAATTCAACTGGACTCTGCTGCAGCGGAATTTCTGTGCAGAATTCTGCACAGAAATTCTGAGGTGTGAACACAGCCTAAGGATCAGGTTCATGCAGTATAGAGGGCCCCCTCATTACTCCGCCAGATGTCACAACGAGAACAACAAAACTGTTCAAATATATTGATAAATTCTCGCTATAGGCTTTTCTCTCTTTTCTCTTCTTTTTGAAAAAGTTATTAAACAGAATTAAAATAAATAAATAACAAAAAAAATCTTCTAGACATTTTTTTATTTTTAATTCTTAAAGGCGTACTCTGCCGGAAAACATCTTATCCCCTTATCCAAAGGATAGGGAGAAGATATCTGATCATGAGGGTCCCGCCGTTGGGGACCCCCGCAATATCTGGGCCGGCAGCATCCGGAACACGAAAGCTTAGAGCTTCCATGTTCTTGATGTCACGCCACGCCCCCTCCAGTCATGTCTATGGGAGGGGGAGTGGCAGCTAGTACAGAGCCACCACACCTCCTCCCATAGACATGAATGGAGGGGGCATGGCAGCTGTAGTCAGTCACCAGTCGTCTGACACGGAGCGGAGTTCGCTCCGTGCACCGGATGACAGGGGTGCCGCAGCGGAGATCGCAGGTGTACCCAGAGGCATTAGATTAGACATTTTATCCCCTGTCCTTTGTTTTCCGGAAGAGTGCCCCTTTAAAACCCATGGCACTATCTTTAGAGCAGTAGTCTTTAAACTGTAAGTTGTAGTTTTGCAACAGCTGGAGGCCCACAGTTTAAAGACCTAGACTCTAGGGTCACACATAACTGAGTTCCAGCCATTGTTACTTTATGTTGTTTGATTTGTACAATATTTTTTGAAAAATGTATTTAAAATAAATATATATATATATATATATATATATATATATATATATATATATATTTGTAATAAAAGTCTTCTGGATGTTTTCCGGGACCTTTGCCCCTATTTTTTAATTCCTAAAACCCATAGATCAATCTCTAGAGCAGCAGTCTCTAAACTCTGGAGCTCCGGCCATTGCGAAACTACAACTCCCAGCATGCCCGGACAGCCAACGGCTGTCCGGGCATGCTGGGAGTTGTAGTTTCGCAACGTCCAGAGCTCCAGAGTTTGGAGACCTAGACTCTAGAGCAGTGTTTCCCAAAAAGGGTACCTCCAGATGTTGCAAAACTACAACTCCCAGAATGCCTGGACAGTCAGACTGTCCGGCCATGCTGGAAGTTGTAGTTTTGGAACATCTGGAGGTACCCTCGTTGGGAAACACTGCTCTAGAGCAATACATAACAGGGTGTCAGCCATAGTTGCGCACAATGCCTTGATAATTCAGTATATACAAAGCATCTCTGAAGTCTTTCATATTCTGGAATCTCTTAGCAATTTGTCATGATTAACTATTTTTATTTTATAGTAACTAAACATGGATCAGGAACGCTCCGGCTGGATTGCTAAAGTATCTGTAATATTTTCGCCGTTCGTATTATTTTACAAGGGCCTTGAAAAGACATTTTGCGCACAGCCGAAACAGTAGCCAGCGAACGGCAGGAAAAGTCTTCAGGGGTCATTAAACACCAGACAGAATGTTGCCATTACGAAAGATTAAGAGCGCAAATTCTGTTACCGATAGTTTAATGTTGTTTAAGATGAAATATTGGGCAATTTTGGCTTATTACCATGTTATACCATTATCACCATCATACATAGTTCTGTTGTACAAATGGATCATTTAACTTCCTAAACTTCAATCTCTCACCCCCTCCTCCTCCATTAGGTTGACATTCGTAATGAATCAGGATTCTCCTGACATCTGTGAACCTCTCTCTCTGTATGTCTACGTATTTTATCATCTACATTTGTATCGCTAGGCTTATACGTTCTGTCTATAATATCGAGGCATGCCGGAATGAAAACGTCGCCGCTATAAATGATGAAGCAGATTGGGGTCTAATCTAAAGTTAAGCTGTACTTAGCTTTCTGAGTACACCTGTCTATTAGAATTATTGTCTAACATTAGGCAGTAGATATAATGGAGAGGACCAAAAAAGAGGTAGGTATAACCCGTGACTAAAGCCTTCTAGAGTGTGCATATCATTCTGAATAGACAGGGGCTAAAGCAGAGATGCCAATGCGAAATCGAATAGACATGCAGCTTGTATGTGTAACTTCCATATTATTTGAGTACCTGGCCCGATTCCAGCGTCACTCCCACGTCATCCTGATCGTGTTCAGCATCAGGTCACTCATCACTGTGGGACATAGCCAGGATAGCCAAACAGGAGATAAAAAAATTCCGGAACAATCAGTGGCAGCGCTGGCACTCATGCCGTCCAGCAGCGGGATATTTAAACTAACATCTGAGATGCTCGTGATTCTATCCCACCACTAACATATCTGTTTCTGTTCCCCTGTGCTTTCTTTTTTTTTTTTTTTAAACCTTACTTTTGCTTGTGACCTGACCTTGCCTTGGCCTGCTGATTTTGTACTGTGCTGCCCTCTTGGTTTTGACTTTATGGCTTTTTTTTTTTTTACTTTCTGCAGTTTTGGTGCCTATTCATGTGTTGCTGACCTGGCTTGTGCGACCTTCTTTGATACCCCATGCACTTAGCTAAGTGTAGGGACAGTTGCCCAGTTGGGAGCTGCTGTTTAGGGCAGATCGTCAAGGCAGATAGGGTCAGTGGTTAGGGTGAGCTCAGATCTGCACTTCTCCCTACCTGATATGACATTTCTGATATGAATGTACAGTTGTGTCATACCGTATAACAAGAGATGAGTTTATCTCCTAACATTTGAACGGTATTCAATCTATTGAATCTGACTGTAAGATTTATTTCAGATTTGTTTAGGATTCAGAAGTGCTTTAATTACACTGTGATTACCCACACAAAGCATGTACAGGAGCAGGGGCTCCTTTCAAAGACAGGACTCCCTGCTCCTGTACTGTACACTGGGTGACTGGGCTGAGTGTAGAGTGCTCTGCTCAGGGAATGTAGTAAGTGGAAACCAATGCATACATTCCTTTGTTCCTTGAAACAGTTGGGTTCACAGCAGCAGGGAGTCCCAGTGGTAGGACACCCTGAAATTAGACATTTATCGCCTATCCATAAGTTGTCCTGCATGATAATTTTCCTTTAAGATATATATATATATATATATATATATATATATATACATATATATATACATACATATATATATATGTAACTCTGGCCGTGAGCACTCTCCTCTCATGTCCCTGCTGCCGATGGGGCTGGTATTCGCATCGCGGGAAACACCCGCATGTGAGTTCCAGCCAGTCACTCACCTCCCTGGTCTTCTGTGTTCTCAGTCCCGACGCGCGATCCCCCACCTCCTAGGGCGTGCGTGCGCCGGAGCTCTGTGATTTAAATGGCCAATATGCCCTAATTATTGTCTTCACTTGTTCCTTCCCTATAAGTGTGTGTACTTCCCCCTGCTCTGGGCCGGATCTTTGTTGTCCTAGTGCCTGAGAGAAAGCTACTGTGTTTCCTGTGTTGCTGATTATCTGTGTACCTGATCTTTGTTCTGTGACCTGACCCTGCTACTGTGCTGCCTGCCCTGACCTTCAGCTATCCTGACCATGCCTTGTCTTATCCTTATGTACCACGCTACCCAGCTACCTGTGTGGATGAGTCGTGCTAGGGGTAGCGATCTGGGTGCCGCCTGATGCCACAAAACCATCCCGCTTTGCGGCGGGCTCTGGCGAAAACCAGCAGCACCTTAGACTCTGCTCCCAGGCAGAGGATCCACCACCTGCTGTTACCCTTACAATAAGATATGGCCATGGATCCCGCTGGGGTGCCTCTGTGAGATCTTTCGGATCTCTCCACTGTCGTGGCTCAGAAGTTGCAGCAGTTAGCTTGTCAAGCTGAATCAACTTTCTGCTATGGTGCAACAGCTACTTGCCACTCAGCAGCAACAACAGCAACAGCAGCAACCTGTGCCTGAGCCTCCTCCTGTGTCAGCTGTTTCTTCTGGATCCAAGCTTCACTTATCCTTGCCCTCAAAGTTTGATGGAGATCTCAAGTTGTGTAGAGGCTTTGTGACACAGTGTTCTATGCATCTAGAACTCATGGCGAATCAGTTCCCGAAGGAGCGTGCTAAAGGGGCGTTTGTGGTCAGTCTACTGTCAGGTAAAGCCCTGGCCTGGGCTAGACCTCTCTGGGATCATACTGATCGGGTCTCCGCGGATCTTCTGACTCTTTGTCAAGGTACCTCCTCTGTGGGCAACTACGCTGTACAATTCCGCACACTAGCTTCTGAACCGGCTTGGAACTATGAAGCCTTGTGTGCCACCTTTAAAAATGGACTCTCCAGTGGAATCAAGGATGCTCTCTCTGCTCGAGATGCTCCGATTAACCTGACTGAACTTATACATTTGGCCACCCGTATTGATGTGCGTTTTTCTGAGAGGCAGGAAAAACTTAATTTGGAAAGAGAACCTGCCCAAACACGGCAATTTCCCCTAACTGGCTCCTGTGTTCTAACATCTTTGCCTCTTGCTGAAGAGGCTATGGAGGTGGATTGCTTTCGCCTAACGCATCAGGAAAGATCCCGTTGACGCAATGAGAATTTGTGCCTATATTGTGCCAGTCTGGAGCACTTTCTCAAAGACTGTTCTATACGTTCTCCGTGTCCAGGAGAACGATTGCATCTTGGACAAGTAAGAGTGGCGTCCCTAGATGTGAATATCACCTCTCCTCGTTTGACCATCCCAGTACAGGTCTTTTCTCCTGTCAAGACGTCTTTTAATGCTTCTGCATTTTTGGCCTCTGATTCCGCTGGCCACTTCATTGGTGCTACCCTGGTCCAGAGACTTCGTCTTCCAGTAACTCATCTTGCCAAGCCCTTGTACATTTCCTCTGTTAATGGTCAAAATCTGAACTGTAAGGTGCTATACCGCACTGAACCTCCCATCATGCAAGTAGGCGATTTGCATAAAGAAAACATTGAGTTCTATGTGCTACCATGTTGCACTTCAGAGCTCCTTCTTGGTCTTCTTTGACTTCAACAACATTCTCCTAAACTAGGCTAGAGATCTGGTGAAATCATATGTTGGGGACAGGTTTGCCAAAATCATTGTCTTGTGCCGACCCAGTCTTAAACTTTTTCTTCGTCTCCTCTTAGGCCTACTAACAAAGACTTCAGGGCTGACGCTTTTTCCAGGTCCTCCGATGTCGCAGGTTTGGACTTCACACCAATGCATAATATTCCACCTGAGCCATTGATTCCTGTAGCTCCTGTCTATCTTCAACAAGTTCCACCTGGAAAATCTTTTGTACCTGCTAAACTGAGATGTAAAGTCCTGAATTGGGAAAATTCTTCTTTGCTGCCTGTTCACCCTGAAAAACGAAAGACTATTCAACTGATCTCCCGGCATTACTGGTGGCCGCACCTTGAACGCAATGTATTTTGTTTGTTCCTGCGTTACCTGGGCCTGAAACAAATCTATTCTACAGAAACCTGTGGATCACTTACAGCCTTTGCCCACTCCTGAAACCCTCCAAGAAGAGGGGGAGACCAAAGGCGGGGGGGGGGGGGGGGGGGGGTACTGTAACGACAGCGATCTGCCAAACACGCTGGCCACGAGCGCTCTCCTCTCATGTCCCTGCTGCTGGTGGGGCCGGGATTCACATCGTGGGACCTCCATTTGAATCAGGGACCTCCCTGGTCTACCATGTTCTCAGTCCAGGTGCGTGTGCCCCTGCCTGCTAGGGCACGTACACCGGAGCTCTGTGATTTAAAGGGCCAATATGCCCTAATTAGTGTCTTCACCTGTTCCTTCCCTATAGGTGTGTGCACCTTCCCTTGCCCTGGGCTGTATCTTTGTTGCCCTAGTGCCTGAGAGAAAGGTATTGTGTATCTGATCCTTTTTCTGTGACCTGACCCTGTTACTGTGCCGCCTTCCCTGACCTTCAGCTATCTTGACGCCTCTTGTCTTATCCTTCTGTACCATGCTTCATCCCAGCTACCTGTGTGGATGAGTCGTGCCAGGGGTAGTGACCTGGATGCCGCCTGCCACCTGCCGCAGCAAGACCATCCTGCTTTGTGGCGGGCTCTGGTGAAAACCAGCGGCACCTTAGACTCCGCTCCCTGGCACAACTCACATCATCATCCACACAGGCCCAGAGGATCCACCACCTGCTGTGACCCTTACAATATATATATATATATATATATATATATATATATATGTAACATTCTCTGTTCCTCAATGTTACAATGAGTTTATTTTATTCATGTTTTGTTTGTACCTTCATACTGCAGTCCTTCACACATCATTGCTGTATAAACAACATCTCGAACTGATGACCTTTAAGTGTCCATTTGGCGTGACTAGTTAGCCAATGACTTTGTTTCCAGTGAACCCAAAAATGACAATTGCAATCTAAAAGAAAAAACACTAAGTTTTGCTATAACTTTGCCAGTTTCCCTCTTCAGTGTTTTATCATAGACCTGAAATTGCCAAATGAAACACAGCAGAAATTCAGACCATGGAAAGAAAAACATTTGTCAATAACCTAAGTTTATCCTTGTTTTTACAGTGACTCTACACATCGATAACACCCATCAAACAACTGCAATATTGTTTATTGCTACAAAAATAATAATATGATGGAGATAAAACCAACACATATTTATACATCGACTTTTCCCCTGTACTGAGCAAAGAAAAACACAGCTTGAAAATCAAGAACACGTTCGAGTGAACCTTTCCCATGGTCAATGTGTAGGTTTAATACAGCTGACACTGATAATAGTATATTTTGTTTTCCTTCAAAATTGAACATGAAGTCAGATAAAAAATGTGAAAAAAATAGTTTTATACAGTATTATCAGGAACAAAACAAATAGGAACCTTATTACATAAACAGTATTCTCTACCACCTATATGACAGGAGTAGTTATCTTACGCTGTCACACTATCTCTTGTATGGGCAATGGTCCATACTAGTAAAGTAACTGTTGATGTAACATTTATTATTTACTTATTTTGTGTTAAAGGGGTACTCCTCCCTAGACATCGTATCCCCTATCCAAAGGATAGGGGATAAGATGTCTGGTCGCAGGGGTCCAACCGCTGGGGACCCCGGCGTTTGCTTAGAGCATCGGGTGCAGTATCGGCGGCTCGTGACGTCACGGCAATGCCCCTTCAATGCAAGTCTATGGGAGGAGAGCTAAGTCCAGTCGGTGTCCATCTTACAGATGTACAGGACTATTAAAATAAAAAAAATAGATATTACTGGATTCATGATGACTAGCCCTATCTAGCCGTCGGCTTATTTTCTGTCCTTCATGGTGTAGTATGTTGCGAATTGTATTCTTGACTATGACTAAGGTCCCAGCTGCCTTGAGATCATTGACAAGATCCTCCCGTGTAGTTCTGGGCTGACTCCTCACCATTCTCATGATCATTGAAACTCCACAAGATGAGATCTTACACCAGTTGTCTCAAACCCTTGGCTGTCTGGGCATGCTGGGAATTTTTGTATTGCAACATCTGGAGGGCCACAGTTTGAGACCACTTACTTACATGGAATGAATTAATTAACAATTATTTTGTGTTTCTTCTATTTGTGCATAATCTGACCAACTAATGTAAACTTCTCCCCAAGCTGCTCGGTGATGGTCTTCTAGACCATTCTAGCCTTGTGTAGATCGACAATCTTGTCCCTGACATTCTTGGCCAGCTGCTTGGTCTTGGCCATGGGGGAGAGTTTGGAATCTCTTCTGTGGACAGGTGTCTTTTATACAGGTATCAGGGATTAGGAGCACTCCCTTTAAGAAAATTTTCCTAATCTCAACTTGTTGCTGATTGATAGGAGATCAAATACTTATTTCACTGAGTAAAATGCAAATCAATTCATTCTTTATTTGAAATGTGTTTTTCAGATTTTTTGTTCTTATACTGTCTGTCATTGTTTATATAAACCTACTATTACTGATCATTTCTTTTTCAGTGGGAAAACATACAAAATCAGCAGGGGATCAAATAATTTTTTCCTTCGCTCTTCACCTTTGTTTTTCTGCAGAAAGGTCTGCTTTAAAGAGGTATTCTAACTTAAATTATCTACTATCCACAGGATCAGTGTGAGATCGCTGTAGGTGTGCCAACCCCTTCGATGGGTTGGCACACATACCCCCTGACAAAAGTTATACTCAGCTATTTCTGGTGGCTCCATAGACAGTGAACAGAGCACATGCTGACCCACCATTCCATTCAAAAAAAGGAATTGGGCTGCCATTCTGGAGATCATGGGGAGGGTGAGAGGGGGTCATTGGTCAGACTGTGTACTCACACTTATCCCCTAACAAGTGGATAGGCGATATGTTAAGTTAGAATACTTTTTTGTGTAGGTTAAAAACCATTATGAGGAATAAAAAATGTGAGCGCAACCAACTATGGTCTGTGGTCAGATAGAAAGGAAATTCAAAAGGAAAAGAACTTCCTCTGTAGTATACAGCAGCTGATAAGTACTGGAAGTGTTAATATATTTAAATAGAAGTAATTTGCAAATCTGTTTAATTTCC
Source organism: Hyla sarda (assembly GCF_029499605.1). NCBI lineage: Eukaryota > Metazoa > Chordata > Amphibia > Anura > Hylidae > Hyla > Hyla sarda. The sequence continues at coordinate 51,120,278 of NC_079193.1, forward strand.
TGGTTTCCCATTTATAAAATAAAAAAATTAAAATTTCCAGTGGAGTACCCCTTTAATTCCACTAAAACCTTCCTTATCCCGTTGATCCTTTATAATGAGAGACATGGTAATGTGTCCCTGGATCTTATCCAAACTCATGTGGACCATCTGAACTGTTCCTAAGTATATTTAAGAAAAGACTAACTACTATCTTTGTTATCAGAAGTAGTGCACAGACAGTTACATGCTCAGGTTGCAAAGGTTAAAGGTTAAGTTCTTACAATGCTCTAAATCACTTGTATACTTTAGGTTAGAATTTGGCCACTATTTGTTTGCAGTATATACAGCATTTGTGCATATATGTTTGGGGCACTTGCATTGAACCCTATACAGTATATACTGTATATCCCTGTTGCACCCAGCATTCGTTTAGAGCGTCTGCTTCAGCGCTGGAGGCTTATGTCATGGCCAAGCCCCCTCAATGCAAGTCTATGGTAGGGGGCGTGAGGGCCATCATGCCCCCTCCCATAGACTTGCATTGAGGGGGCATGGCCGTGACATCACGAGCCTCCACCCCACATCCTCATGAAGCAAAGTTTGCTACGTGCACCGGATGTCCGGGGTGCCAAGATTGTGAGGGTCCCCAGCGGTGGGACCCCCGCGATCAGACATCTTATCCTCTATCCTTCTGATAGGGGATAAGATGTCTACGGGCGGAGTACCCCTTTAACCCCTTAAGGACCCATGACGTACCGGTACATCATGAGTTCAATCCCGTTCTATAACACGGGGCCACAGCGTTAACCTTTTAGACGTGGCGTTCAAAGTTGAATGCCGCGTCTAAAGTGAAAGTAAATCATTGCCGGTTAGCTCAGGGGGCTATTTGGGATGTCCGCTGCGAAATTGTGGCATCCCGAACAGCTGTGAAACAGCAGGAGGGTCCCTCACCTTGCCTCCTAGTGTCTGATCGCTGAATGACCGCTCAGTACCTGAGATCCAGTCAAGCGGCAGAATCATTGATCAATAGTTTCCTATGAGAAACCAGTGATCAATGTAAAAGAACAGTGTTTGCAGTTTTATAGCCCCCTATGGGAGCATTGCAAAAAAAGTGAAAAAAAGTGAATGAAGATCATTTAACCCCTTCCCTAATAAAAGTTTGAATCACCCCCTTTTCCCATTTAAAAAAAAAAAAAACTGTGTAAATAAAAATAAACATATGTGGTATTGTTAATTAAACTGCACGGTCAATGGCGTACGCGCAAAAAAATCTAAATAGCGTATTTTTGGTCACTTTTTATATCATGAAAAAATGAATAAAAAGTGATCAATAAGTCCTATCAATGCAAAAATTGTACTGTTAAATCCTTCATATCACGGTGCAAAAAATGAGCCCTCATACCGCCCCATACGCGGAAAAATTTAAAAGTTATAGGGGTCAGAAGATGACAATTTTAATGTATACATTTTCCTGCATGTAGTTATGATTTTTTCCACAAGTACGACAAAATCAAACCTATATAAGTAGGGTATCATTTTAACTGTATGAACCTACAGAATAAAGATAGGTGAAATTTTTACCGGAAAATGTATTGTGTAGAAACGGAAGCCCCCAAAATTACAAAAGCGTTTTTTTTCTCAATTTTGTCTCACAATTATTTTTTTTCTATTTTGCCGTAGATTTTGGGGTAAAATGACTGATGTCATTACAAAGTAGAATTGGTGGTGCAAAAAATAAGCCATCATATGGATTTTTAGGTGCAAAATTGAAAGAGTAATGATTTTTTTAATGTAAGGAGGAAAAAACGAAAATGCAAAAACGGAAAAACCCCTGGTCCTTAAGGGGTTAAAGAGAGCTGCATGAAAGCCCTTATTAATAACACATTCTTACACGTAGTGTCAGTAAGATTAGGATACATTACTCATTGCTGCATGTACTTATTCCAAGTACTAAGTTCATTTAAAGGGGTTATCCAGGCCAAAACTTTTTTTTATATCTCAACTGGCTCCGGAAAGTTAAACAGATTTGTAAATTACTTCTATTAAAAAAAACCTTAATCCTTCCAATAGTTATTAGCTTCTGAAGTTGAGTTGTTGTTTTCTGTCTAACTGCTCTCTGATTACTCTCGTCCCGGGAGCTGTGCAGTTCCTATGGGGATATTCTCCCATCATGCACAGCTCCCGGGACGTGACATCATCATTGAGCAGTTAGACAGAAAACTTCAGAAGCTAATAACTATTGGAAGGATTAAGATTTTTTACAAGTAATTTACAAATCTGTTTAACTTTCCTGAGCCAGTTGATATATAAAAAAAGGTTTTGCCTGGAATACCCCTTTAACTAACCAGGCAGGCAATTTTAATGTTCTTTTAAAGTGTCTTTCTTTTTTTTTTTTTGGTAAATTGGGACATTTTGTCATACATATTGAATTTAGATGGGATTTTTGGGTTATATCAGTGATTTTGCACACGTTTAGATTCGCCTGACATGTATATTACTACTTCTTAAAAATATAATGCCTATCAAACCTATTATTTCTGTCCAATATTTTAAGAGAATTCCTATCTCAGCTTTAATCTGTTCCCTTCTTCATTTTGGTATGTCTTCAGTTAAAGCCAATTACATTAACCTTAGTGGCTTGTCAAATATAAATTTTCGGAAGCTCCTGGTAATAATCTTTCCAGCACTAAGTCATTATAAATGTACTTCAAGTGGCTCCAATCAGAAGCATTTATATCCCTTTCATATTTGTAAAATATGAATATGTCAAAATGAAAGTCCTAATGTGTCTAGTGTTCAGTAGACAATAGATAACCCTCCCCCCTGCTGATATCTTAATATCATTGCCAGTCTTTTTCCTTTGCTTTGCATTGCATCTTTTTATTTCTGGAAAAATACCAGCCTCTCTACGTCTATTTTACTATTACATTTCACTTTTTTTTTTTTTAAATCCCATTATCTCTGTTACTTTTTTATTGATTGCCCGGAAAATACAGTAAAAAAAGGAGATATGGACTATTTTATGTCTAACGATTGTTTTAGCTTGTGATCCTCTCACAGTCCAGACAAGCCAACGAGGTTGGACAAAGGTGCGGTGTTGGGTTCAGGTTTTGGTACCTAGCTACAATAGATGAAAAAGTAAAACATTCCAATGAAGAAAAAGACCGGAATTCATAAACAGGTGATAGGGTCAAACAATAATAATAAAGAGGACAGTCTAGATAATTGGATATACCGTATATACTCGAGTATAAGCCGACCCAAATAATATAAGCCAAGGCCCCTAATTTCACCCCAAAAACCCAGGAAAAGTTATTGACTCGACTATAAGCCTAGGGTGGGAAATACATCATCCCCCTGATGTCATCATCCAGAAACCCGTCATCATCCAGACCCCCGTCATCATCCCCCCCTTCATCATCACCGCCTGTCACCATCCAGACCCCCGCCATCACCCCCCCTTTCATCATCACCACCTGTCATGATCCAGACCACTGTCATCATCCCCCCCTTCATCATCACCGCCTCTCAATCCCTTCATCAGTGGTCTTCAACCTGCGGACCTCCAGATGTTGCAAATCTACAACTCCCAGCATGCCCGGACAGCCAGGGAGGCTGCGCATGAACGTCCCTGTGCATTGTCGTTAAGGCAACGCCACTAGTCCGGGGCTGGGCCCGGAGCGGAGAAGAGGGCCCCCTGGTGAAAAAGGACAGTCCGGAACGACTAACCCTCCCCACCGGACGGTCCCTGCAGCATAGGTGGTTGAATATGGACAGCCCGGAGCAGCTCACCCTTCCTTCCCACCGAGGGGAGGTGAGTAGAAGACTAAAGGGAGGTCTGGATGATGACGAAGGCCGTAGTGGTCTTCAACCTGCGGACCTCCAGAGGTTTCAAAACTACAACTCCCAGCAGGCCCGGACAGCCGATGGCATGTTGGGAGTTGTAGTTTTGCAACATCTGGAGGTCCGCGGGTTGAAGACCACTGATGAAGGGATCGTCAGGCGGAGAGTTCACTCGAGTATAAGCCGAGGGGAGCGTTTTCAGCACAAAAAAATCGTGCTGAAAAACTCGGCTTATACTTGAGTATATACGGTAGATAGATAGATAGATAGATGGGAAAAAAAAACAATAGATTACAAGTATGGATTTGTAAGACACACGATCAGTCGCGGTGCGTCTGTCGTTTTCTAATAGAATATTTCAGCGTTCACTCTGCAGTACACATATGGTATTTCATTTTTATTGACTTTGTATTAATATATAACATCCTTATTGCCTTTAGTATGACACAGTATAGCAGGTGTCTATTGTAATTACATTTTATCACAAAAGTCAATCAAGGTGTCTTTTACCGAACAGCAGTGATGGGACTTCTGATCATAGGAACAACTGAGCGGCAAGCAGCAGAACATGAGAACTCTGGAAGGAACTGCTGTCTGGACATATGGCTCGAAGACTTCATCACTGACAGACCGAAAACTGTGAACTGATTAATGTTGTAATGTAGAGCATAACTCCTACTGAGTTACAGCTTTGTCGAGCGGCAGCATAGAAGCTTGAAAAAGAAGACAGCTGGGCCATTTCCAAAATACAAATGCAACCAACTGATTAAACAAAGCCAAAAATATGTTATGTGTACAATCTATAGTTTCAATATTATTTATTTATTTGTCTCGATGCCTCAAATTCTACAGTGGAAAACTACAGGCACCTCTGACACCTCTTGTGAAAAGGAAGCTATAATGTATGCAGCGTACCGGGTTAGGAAGTGGCAAGGTTCATCGACTAAAACATTTATCCCGATAAACAATGACACATGCAGAAGAGAAAAAAAGAACTGCAAGGCACTCACCATAGGCGTAAATACTTTCTTCTTTATTCAAATTCCATTATAAAATATGGTGCATATAGATAGGAACGGATGGACAGGGTGCAGGGATGTCTTCGTGGGCAACGGTGCCGTTTTGCACTGTTTTCCCTTTCTGCTGGTCCACCGAGTGGGCTTCATAATAAGTCCACCAATGCCGGCCGACACTGACAGGTGTTTTGTGCACATGAAGGGAAGAGATAAGTACTGGATAGCCACACTTAGACCCTCGATATAAATGGGGAAATTTTTTCACCATTTGAGAAGGAAAAAAAACTTAGATTTTTATAGGTTAAGCTGCCAACATGCCACAACTTTCTGACAGGAAACACTTGCTAATTGGGGGTCCACTTTCCCTCCCCCCCCCCCCCCCCCACTGAGTCAATGCTCCACTACTTCTGCCAACACTACCCCTGAAAAAGGCAGGAGCACCAGCAGCATCTTCACATTGGCAGCAAGGAAGTAGGATGTCCAGCGCTTTTGGTGCTACTTCTTAGGCTTTATTGAGTTATAAAAGCATATACAAGACAGAGACAGGAACGCCGACGCGTTTCAGATCCATATGATCCTTAGTCATGGCTTTGACTAAGGATCATATGGATCCGAAACACGTCGGCGTTCCTGTCTCTGTCTTGTATATGCTTTTATAACTCAATAAAGCCTAAGAAATAGCACCAAAAGCATTGGACATCCTACTTCCTTGCTGTCTTGAAGATTTGGCCAAACACGCTATTGGACGGTCCGTGCGCAGGTGGGAGATTGGAGCTGTCGGGAAACTTCCCTTCTGTGGGCATCTTCACATTGGATTATGATGCCAAAGTTTTTACATCCTGTATTCCAACTTGACATGAATCGTCACTAAAGGGATGTACTGCTACTACCAGCCAGGCCTACACATACACAACCCACCATGATCCCAAAAAGGGGCAAAAATGGGTTACTGCATATTGCCATAACTAAGCCTTAAAGGGGTACTCCACCCCTAGACATCTTATCCCCTATCCAAAGGATAGGGGATAAGATGTCTGATCGCGGGGGTCCCGCTGCAGCACTCACCGTATCTGCTTCCAGAAGCTCTGAAGGTTCTGGCTCCCGACCAGGGGGACAGAAGATCGTGACGTCACAACTCTGCCCCTGTGTGACATCAGGCCCCGACCCCTCAATGCAAGTCTATGGGAGGGGGTGTCATGCCCCCTTACATAGACTTGCATTGAGGGGGCGGGGCCTGATGTCACACGGGAGTGGAGTCGTGACATCACGATCTCCCATCCCCGTGGTCGGGAACCAGAACCTCCAGAGCTTCCAGAAGCAGATACGGTGGGTGCTGCGTGCTGGGGTCTGACCCACGCAATCTTATGTCTAGGGGTGGAGTACCCCTTTAAAACCACTTTAAAACATTCCTAGGTGACCCTAGCAGTGGTATACAGGGCTTTAGAGCTTTTAGGCAGTGTTATACACATGTTTTGAGGCTTATTGCATTGACGGTTGGACTACAGCCTGTTCCCCATGAACTAAACTTTTTCGAAAACTCGCTCAACTCTAATTTTAGGCTATAGATACATATTTACATACATACAAAGCCCTATACTGACTATGGGGGACATTTACTAATCTAGTCTATTCTGGGTATGCTTATAGACCAGCGTATGTGGTAGTCTCCTGTCTATTGTGCTCCTAATTTATCAAAGGTCTCACAGCCCTTGATAAATTCTGTGCTCAGACTTCAGGGTCTACAGCTTAAACTGCATTTAGACCTGCTCCAACATGGTCTGACATTTCAGCGTATTTTGGGCAGATGCGACTTATCGCACAAAAGTTGCACTTGATAAATTCAGCACCAATGCATTTTCCAATGCATTTCCGTCTAAAATAGACTTGCATGCATCATGTTCTAAAAATCCTCTACAGCAAAAGTCGCTGAAAAGTCGCACATATATAGACTGCGACTTTCTGTGCGACAAATTTAGACAGGAAAAACCAGTCTAAATCCTTTCATAAATCTCCCCCAATGTCTTCTAAAATATTCCAATTTATAATAATATCTCATTGTAACAGTCATACTTAAAAATCCTTGGCATTTCTGAAGTGTTATCAAGCTGTATAAGCTCTAAAAATGCCTTCAAAGTTTACATTCTCTTAGATAACCTGAAGTGTACTTGGTGTGATGAAAGACATATCTTGTGTCCAACAAACTCCTCTGAGGAATTCCTTGCAAGATAGCAAACAATTTAAGTTCTTCATAAAAATGTTTACTTTGAGGAATGCCTTTTACGTTAGAAAATCGTCAGCTCTCTGGGTATTCTCTCTATGACTAATCTTTTATCAGTACTACTAGGTATTTCCAGGCCTGATATCTGCAATCGAGGGAGGTCTGGCCCAGGAATGAAGATTGTTCCAGGCCTCTCCTGCAATGTAATATTTATTTATCCAGTATTAACTCAAAACTGCAAGAATGGGAAGAAACTTAAAGGGTCTGCTTATTATCTCAGTCCTCAGGGGTCTATCTCATTTTACACATGTATAGGATAATAGCGTGGTTTATCTTTCCATCCATTCATGTCTTAAAGCAGCCATGTTTACATGATGAGGAGTCTTGTTCAAATGCCATATTGTAAATATCTACTGTTGCCATACTCATTTTTTATTAGGCCTGGTTTATACCACATTTTTTCTATCTTTTTGATTTTTTTACATTTTGTATGCTGTATTTTGCATACAAAAAAGGGCATCACATCTAAAGCGGTTGGCTGTTGGACTGCTTCACGTGCCATCCCAAAAGTCCCATAGACTTGAATGGGACTTCTGGGATGGGACATCCGGCAGTCCGTCTGATCACATTACTTTTGTCTTGTCTTGGTCAACAGGATTGCACTTTTAGTTGAACCATATCCTGTCACTGGTCATCCTGACAGTTACGCTTTAAGTTGGACATGAATGGTTAGGTTGGCTGAACTCACATCAGGCATTTGTCTCAGGACCTGTAAGGGTGGCTAGTACAGAATAGTATCCTCAAAATGGTGATGAACCAACCACACAAGTATAGATTTTAATAGTAGCAGTGATACATTTTTGTCAGATTGCAGTGCTCCACAGAACTTCACAGATGAAAAAGTGACCCAAGAACAGACAAAAAAATTTACAAAAAAATGTTTTATATGGCAGTCTTCAAGCTTATAATGTTGTGAGTTTTGTCTCCAGCCCAATTGTTACTGCTGAATGGTTGACACTAGAGATGAGCGAATCGAATCAGATGAAGTCGAATTTGTTCCAAATTTAATGAAAAATTTGATTCGGACCAAATCCGGACTTCGACTCGATTCAAAATAATGAACTTCTTCAACAGCAACCCCCCTGCGATTGTCCTGTATAATGTATAGATGCGAGCTGCTTTCTCCTGCACTTGCATCTCTGCAATAGATAGGATGATCGCAGTGGGTGTCAGGAGTGACAACCGCTGTGATCTGTCCTTAACTGCAGGTACTGCTGCTCCCAATATGGAGCACACTCTGCTCCATGCTGGGAGCTGTAGTACCTGCATTAATAGACAGGTTGCAGCGGGTTTCACCTTTAACACCCGATGCGGTCGTCCTGTATAATGTATAGATGTGGGCGGCTGGCCGCTCTTCTCTGGTCCCACTGTAGTATGAGTACATGCCGTATATATACCTATTATTCATATTTCCCACAGAGAGCTGTGAGTGGCTGGATCCATCTGGCCAATCAAAGCTCTCTGTGGGAAATATGAATAAGTGATGTGAATTCTATTCACATCACTGGCTGGCCGGAGTATAGTGAAATGCGAGCACATCTCTGCAATAGAAAGGACAATTGCATTGGGTGTCAGGAGTGACATCTGCTGTGATCTGTCTATTATTATAGGTACTACAGATCCCATCATGAAACAGTCTGTTCCATGCTGGTAGTAGAAGTACTACATAAAAAATAAAAAAAATTAAAGGGGGAAACACACACACTTTAGTAAACGCAATATTAAAAAACATTACTAATAAAAAAAATGAAAAATGTATTATAAATTTTTTTTTCACATTTAAATGTCCCCTTTCTACATTTTTATTATTGTCGGCTACATTTTTAGGTCCCTGCCCGCCCACATAAATTGATCCCCGTTTAAAAATTAACATTAGTAACTACACAAATCAGAGAGTCTGCTAGAATTCACACTATGTAATGTACAGACCCACTAGGGAGTTCCACCTCTCCCTTTCAGCTGCAATATAATCACACACTGTGGGATATAGAGACATTTGAGACATGTCCATCTAAGGGTGCTTTCACACTGTAAAACAAGTTCCGTTATGAACGCCCATTATGAATTCTGCAGTTATACGGCCGGTACTAAATCACTAACGGCCGTTAGAAAATCCCATTATAGTCTATGGGATTTTTCTACTAGCTGTTTTGACCCGTGATCGCCCGTTATTAATAACGGCCATTATTTTGTGACGGGCGATAGTAACGGTAGAATTGGTGCATGCACTATTTCTCCCGTTCATACACCCGTCACAAAATAACGGCCGTTATTAATAACGGGTGAGAAAGAGAGATTTATATCACCCTCTTTTTAAGATGGAGAATACCACATCCATAATTGGCGACACTTACTCTGAAAACAGTCCCGTATTCCTCAGTATATAGCTAAATTATACATAGTCCTGCTTGTCTATAGGCAGTTATTACGTTCATCCACTGCAGGGCTGTACAAATAATAGATCATTTAAGTACTTGAAATTTACCTAAATAACCTCCCTCCTTCATGTATCCATACAGGTGTTAGGGCATCATGCGCATACCAAATACCTACTGTGTTTCACTGCTTGTTATGTCCATTTTGTCTGTGGTATTTCGGGGCTGTAAAAATGTTAATTTTTAAACAGAGATCAATTTATGTGAGCGGGCAGGGACCTAAAAATGTAGCCGACAATAATAAAAAATGTAGGAAGGCGCCATTTAAATGTAAAAATAATATATTTTTATAATACATTTTTTGAAAATGTTTATTAGTAATGTATTTTAATATTGAATTTAATAAAGTGTGTGTGTTTGTGGGAGGGGGGGGGAATGAATAATAGGTATATAAACAGCATATACTCATACTACAGTGGGACCAGAGAAGAGGATGATCGCATCAGATGTCAGAAGTGACACACTTCTGCGATCTGTCTATTAATGCAGGTACTACAGCTCCCAACATGGAGCAGTCTGTTCCATGCTGGGAGTAGTAGTACTACCTAAAAAAATTAAAAAAAAAAATAGAGAAAAGACTGTGAAACACACACACACACACACTTTATTAAACACATTATTAAAATACATTACTAATAAAAATTTGCCGAGAATATATTCGTATCGAGTCGATTTTTTTAATAATTTTTTTTATTCAGCGAGTCGGCCAAATCGAATTTTACAAAAATTTGCTCATCTCTAGTTGGTGCTGTCGTAGTTCAAAATGCAGTTACAGTCGGTTTGTTTTATGTACAGGTGTGTGGTAAGGCAATGAACCTCAGTCCGGACTACCATGTCCAGTAATTAGGCCGACTCCACAGAGCGTGTTAACAGGAATTTAATGTTTGCATAAACCTCATTTAGAAATTCATAGAAATCAAGTAATTGGCTTTCACTCCCTGACCAAATGAGGAAGATATCATCGACGTATTGTCACCACCCCAGCACATGAAATTGTGGGATACATAGAAATATTTTTCCTCAAAATGGATGGGGAAAACCTTTGCACCACATTTGTTGCCACATTTGTCCCCATAGCAGTCCCAACAACCTGTTAGATGAAGTAGGTCTTATTGACTATAAAGTAATTTCTTTTTTATTTTTAAGAGAATAGTGAGAGACAAGAAAAAAATATATAGTATTAGAATAAGATAGATATATAGTAATTTAGAAGGCAAACAAGGTGAAAGCCAGCTCACCCTGCCCCGGACAGTAGAGCACGGATCCAGGTGCTGGACGGCACCAGCCAATAGCAAGAAAATGAAGAAGATTGGATCCGGCTCAATGCAGATAAAATCAAGTTTAATCCATAGGACAAGGAAGGAACAAGTAACGCGTTTCAAGCGCTATGGGCGCTCTTAGTCATAAAACAAATGCATGTTACAGGTCGGTATAAATAGGCAGTGAGGTAGTTGCGGCCGGTCACAGGTCATGTGACCAGCAGGAATTAACCCCTTACAGGTAAAAAGGGGCAATATAATAACATGAGATATAAACTTCAAGTATCAGGAAGGTGAATAAACACAAATGCAATACTGACTACAAAAAAATGCAATACTGACTACAAAAAAGAAGAATGGTGTCTGAGAATAATAAATGACCCATGTGTAGAAAAAGAATGGGAAAACAAACATGTATAAATTAGGTAGCAAAAAATATATACTATTATGCATATAGGCTGAAAACAAACCACATATGAGTTGACATCTAAAAAATGTGTCACCAGGTAAGTACTATGTAAAAATAAGCACAAGTGCACAAATAAATCTATACATGTTAGTGGACACCTGGAGAACATATAGAGATGTCAAAGAATAAATAGAGGATGACATAAATATAATTATATTCAATAATGGAGAATGACATCCTGACGTTTATTCATGCCGAGAGGAACTCGTGTAGACAATTTGAGAACAGGTACATCGGCTGTGCCCACATCTATATGAGCCAGGGTAGGATAGCCAAGTAGGTGGAGTAGGCCTGGAAGTAGAAAAGAGACTCGGAGAGACTCTTTGGCCAATCGTGGGAGCCTTTTTGGGAACACATCTGTACCCAGTTTCTTTAATGCACGCATACTGGGGATCAGTCAAAATCATGGGCATGTATGTGTGTACAATCTTGCAAATAGTAGAAAAATCAGTACTATAAGAAGTAGTGAAAGTCACCGGAGATGAATTGTCACATTTCATTTTCGGTTTACAGGAACTATTGAGTAGTTCCTGTCTGTTTCGATCAAAAGCAATTTTGGTAGCTCTTTTAAGTGACCAATCTGGGTAACCGCGTGCCTGGATGGACTCAGCCTCAGTAAAAAAATCATTATCAGTGGAGCAGTTTCTGCGTGCCTGAATCATCTCACCCACCGCCAGGTTTTTTTATAACGTGGGGTGGTGACATGAGTGGGCACACAGAATAGAGTTGACAGCTGTACTTTTATGAAATGTAGAAGACTGTATTTTGCCAGTGGCACTGTCACCCCTCAGGTTGACATCAAGGAAGGAGATAGTGTGAGTGTGTTCTGAAACAGTGAACTCTAGATTGTGAGTGTTAGAATTGAGATAAGAGGAGAAATCTGGCACGGTCGCCACACCGGGACCCCATATAAATATGAGGTCGTCTATGTAGCGACCCTACCAGACAAGATGATTAGCAATGGGGTTAGAGGGGGAAAAAAGATAGATAGATTCCCACCAACACATGTAGATATTAGCAATAGAAGGGGAGAACTTGGCCCCCATAGAAGCACCAGTAATTTGGAGGAAGAAACACCCATCAAACATGAAAAAGTTGTGTTCGAGGAGAAAAGATACACAAAGACCCAGATATTCACGTAGATCAGGAGAGTAAGTGGAATAAGTAGAGAGAAACCATTGAAGTGCAGTGAGTGCAAGGTGATGTGGAATGACTGAGTACAGGGATGTGACGTCCGCTGAAACCCAGGAAAAAGATGAATGCCAAGGTACATGGTTCAGATTAAGAAGTAAGTGTTTTGTGTCCTGTATGTATGCCGGGATCTGGGGGATGAGCGGTTGGAGAAGCGAGTCCATCCAGGCACAAAGATTTTCATTCAAAGAACCAATGCCTGCAACGATAGGCCTGCAAGGTGGGAGAAAACAGAGCTTGTGGATCTTGGGAAGGGAGTGGAAAATAGGGCTCACTGGGTGATCAATAATAAGAAAATCCACCTCACGGGAAGTAAAAAAAACTTTCTCCATCCCAAGATCCACAAGCTCCGTTAACCGTTGTTTAAAAATGCTAGTGGGGTCGGATCTAAGAACACTATATGTGTTAGGATCCGATAACGTGTCTAAATTAATTTGACGATAGAGCCCCTTATCTAGAATGACAATGGCGCCCCCCTTGACAGCCTGTCTCACAACTATGTCATCTGCTGTGGACAAGCTGTCAAGAGCAGCTTTTTCTTGACGAGTAAGATTAGGGACATGATGGCCCTTCGTATGGGCCAAAGTCGTTAGATCACGCTCGACTGCCTCCTGAAACATGTCCAGAACAGGTGTTCTGGACATGACAGGGTAAAAATTGGAATTCCGTATAGTGATCTTTGGAACAGTGTCCAAGGCAGTGGAGCTATGATCACACAACTGGTCCAAAGTGGAAATGGACATCATGTCCTGAAAAGAAAAATTAGTGGCTAATCCATATTCTGGAACAACAAGGTTAGGTGAAGGGGATGATGCAAAATCACAACTTTTAATATCATCACATTCAGGTACAGTAGAATCATCTGTTCTAGACATTGTAGAAACATGTCTACGGATAGTGATACCCCTCACAAACCTATTGATATCTATCAAAGTTCTGAATAGATCAAATCTTGTAGTTGGAGAGAAAGACAGTCCCCGTGACAAAACAGAAATCTGGAAGGTGGTAAGAATCTTAGCTGAGATGTTGTAGATTGGAATAGTGTTCATTTCATGTCAACTCATATGTGGTTTGTTTTCAGCCTATATGCATAATAGTATATATTTTTTGCTACCTAATTTATACATGTTTGTTTTCCCATTCTTTTTCTACACATGGGTCATTTATTATTCTCAGACACCATTCTTCCTTTTTGTAGTCAGTATTGCATTTTTTTGTTGTCAGTATTGCATTTGTGTTTATTCACCTTCCTGATACTTGAAGTTTATATCTCATGTTATTATATTGCCCCTTTTTACCTGTAAGGGGTTAATTCCTGCCGGTCACATGACCTGTGACCGGCCGCAATTACCTCACTGCCTATTTATACCGACCTGTAACATGCATTTGTTGTATGACTAAGAGCGCCCATAGCGCTTGAAACGCGTTACTTGTTCCTCCCTTGTCCTATGGATTAAACTTAATTTTATCTGCATTGAGCCGGATCCGATCTCCTTCATTTTCTTGATAGTAATTTAGAGAATTAAGTCTCTGAAAGATGTATCACATTGAGTTTTATTTACTGACTAGAGCCAGATACTGATACTGGTTCTTTTTATTTAAAGTTGTTTCTATTTTTGAAAGTTTTTTTTTTTTTATTACATTCTTTGTATATTACACGAGGACTGCAATCTTGCCAGAGCAGTTTTTAAGAGATGTGTTTTTCAGCCAGCCCCATGGACATAGGCAGCAATAGACAGAAGCTTTCCTATTGACATGAATGGGAAAAGTTACTGGGCATGCTCTGTGACCTTTGCAGAGGTCATTCCACAGGGAGGGGGAGGCCGAGCTGTGGACATCATCTGTTGTCTTCTATCTTCTACCTCCTTGTGGCTCACATCCCTCAGTACTGCCATACTCCTGATATGTTCCTTTAGGATATCTCCCTTTCTTTAGGACATAAACACATTTATAACTGGGGACACATTTCATACCTTTTATATTTAATGTTGTGTTTACTTAAACAGGATCTGGGTCTGGAGGAAAAGATTGGAAAGCCATATGGCCAACAGTGTTGAGCAGCATAGGCCATATTCGAATTTGCGATATTTCGCAAATATATGGACGAATATTCATCATATATTCGCATATTCGTAATATTCGCATTTTATTTTTGCATATGCGACAATTCGCGGAAATTAGCATATACAAAATTAGCATAAGCAAAAATGTGCATATGCGCAAATTCGTACGCCAGTCTCACACAGTAGTATTAGAGCCTTCTTTACACCACACAAGCTGGAAGCAGAGAGGGATGATCACTGTGATGTGTACTGTGAAAAACAAAAACAAAAAAACAACAATATTCGTAATTACGAATATATAGTGCTATATTCGCGAATATTCACAAATTCGCGAATATGCGATATTCGCGAATAAAATTCGCATTGCGAATATTCGGGAGCAACACTAATGGCCAAGTGAGATATCTGTGTCCATTTTTACCATTTGAAATAATGTAAAATATGTTAAGAAGCATTCCATAGGCTTTCAGGTTTTACAATTTGAACATGTTTTAAATTAAGCAAGTTACCAGCCAGATGATGTCATCAGGATGATATGAAAAAGATATTCAGAACATAAATACTAGCCTGTACATTTGACTGTAGGGACATAACTGTGCGAATCTGCTACAAAGCTTGCCTGGGGTGAAGTTACTTGTCAAAGACTGCCCAGAACATAGTAATGCACAGTACTTTGTGTTCTATACATGGTGATTATCTCCAAATGTTCCTACATATGAAATATACATCATAGCATTACAAGAAAACCATCTAATATCACATTGTTGGGTTTGTTGGGGTTGTCTTCCAATAAAGACTATAATTACCAATTGATTGTGTAAGTATCATAGAATTATTAAGATCAGCAACATGGTAGGAATGTTTGTACTTACACTAAATTCTTGGCTTCAAAATTAAAAACTAAATTTATTCCATCAACTTAGTGTGAAGAAAGAGTGAATCTGTCAAGATCAGCCTACAGGAAATAGTCCTAAGAACTTATGATTCAGTGCTGAGAAATACATTTCTAATAAAACAGCACTAAAGAAAGTGACACTTTAATAAATGCATTAAGTACTATATTGAGGTTATGTTTTATGTTATACATTAGTGTATGACTGGGAGCAAATTCTGCACATGTGGAAGTTTGTTCACTGAAGTCAATATTCATGAACAACAAAATATTCCAAATTATATTATCTATTTTAGTGTCACAGTCATTTGTAAAATAAAAAATAGAAAAAAATGGACATGTCATTCAGACCTGATGCGATCCCGAGATTTGTTGCGATCCTGAGACCTGTTGCGATCCTGAGATTTGTTGCGATCCCGAGACCTTCTACAATTCCTAAGCCTGCTGCGATCCTGAGACCTGTTGCGATCCCGAGATTTGTTGCGATCCCGAGACCTTCTACAATTCCTAAGCCTGCTGCGATCCTGAGACCTGTTGCGATCCCGAGATTTGTTGCGATCCCGAGACCTTCTACAATTCCTAAGCCTGCTGCGATCCTGAGACCTGCTGTTATAACCCTGTGAAGTGCACGCCAGCATGCGCCTCACTCTCTAGCTATCACTTAAACCCGACTCATTCACCATAAATACTAGAAAATGAGTCAAATGGAACAGGTTCGCTTCTCCCCAACTTCCTATAATTCACTGATAGCTCGATTCCCATACACATATAAGGAGGGATCTATTAACCCCTTAAGGACCAGGCCATTTTACACCTTAGGACCAGAGCGTTTTTTGAACATCTGACCACTGTCACTTTAAGCATTAATAACTCTGGGATGCTTTTACCTATCATTCTGATTCCGAGATTGTTTTTTCGTGACATATTCTACTTTGTCGATACTTGTATCGTTTCTTAGTGAAAAAATTCCAAAATTTTATGAAAAAATTGAAAATTTTGCATTTTTCTAACTTTGAAGCTCTCTGCTTGTAAAATGGATATTCCAAATCATTTATTTTTATTCACATATACATTATTTCTACTTTATGTTTGCATCATAAAATTGACGTTTTTTTTTTCTTTTGGAAGACACCAGAGGGCTTCAAAGTTCAGCAGCAATTTTCCAATTTTGCACAACATTTCCAAAATCATAATTTTTCAGGGAACAGTTCAGGTTTGAAGTGGATTTGAAGGGTCTTCATCTTAGAAATACCCCACAAATGACCCCATTATAAACACTGCAGCCCCCAAAGTATTCAAAATGACATTTAGTCAGCATTTTAACCCTTTAGGTGTTTCACAGGAATAGCAGCAAAGTGAAGGAGAAAATTCACAATCTTCATTTTTTACACTTGCATGTTCTTGTAGACCCAATTTTTGAATTTTTACAAGGGGTAAAAGGAGAAAATTTATACTTATATTTGTAGCCCAATTTCTCTCGAGTAAGCACATACCTCATATGTCTATGTAAATTGTTCGGCGGGCGCAGTAGAGGGCTCAGAAGCGAAGGAGCGACAAGGGGATTTTGGAGAGTATGTTTTTCTGAAATGGTTTTTGGGGGCATGTTACATTTAGAAAGCCCCTATGGTGCCAGAACAGGAAAAAAAAACACATGGCATACCATTTGGGAAACTAGACCCCTTGAGGAACGTAATAAGGAATAAAGTGAGCCTTAATATGAGCCTAAGTGAGCCTAAAATGTGTGTTTCCCCCCAAATTTCACATTTATGCAAAAGTTAATAGCAGAAAATACCCCCCAAAATTTGTAACCCCGCCTCTTCTGAGTATGGAGGTACCCCATAAGTTGACCTGAAGTGCACTACGGGCGAACTACAATGCTCAGAAGAGAAGGAGTCATATTTGGCTTTTTGAGAGCAAATTTTGCTCGGGGGCATGTCGCATTTAGGAAGCCCCTATGGTGCCAGGACAGCAAAAAATACCCACATGGCATACCATTTTGGAAACTAGACCCCTTGAGGAACATAACAAGGAATAATGTGAGCCTTAATACCCCACAGGTGTTTCACGACTTTTGCATATGTAAAAAAAATGTAAAAAAATGTCACTAAAATGTTCAAGGGCTGTCTGGGCATGCTGGGAGTTGTAGTATACAGGGTCCCAATACAGCAATGCATGTCGCTTTACGGCGACGTGCATTGCTGTAAAGGGCCCAACCGCGGCTGAAGATCCACTCACCTGTCGCCGCCGCCGTCTTCATCGCCGGGATCCGGGTCTTCAGGGACGAGGTAAGTACCAGGGCCGGACCCCAGCACTCCCCCGTCCCCCGCTGCATCCTCCGGTCTTCCTCCCGTCCTCTCCGGACTTCCAGGGGCCGGGCAGGGCGGGAGGAAGTAATCGCCCCCCCCCCCCCTGCGATTGGTCGGTTAGATAACCGAAGAATCGCAGGGGATCGGAGGAGGTGGCAGGCTTGCCACCTCGCTCCTATACTTTAGCATGGTCCTGGCTGTCTGTGACAGCCGGGATCATGCAAAATTACCGGGCGGTCGGGTCCCAGAGACCCGATCAGCCCAGTATCGCCGCAGATCGCAAGGGCGATTTCCCTTGTGATTTGCGGCGATCGCCGACATGGGGGGCCTACATGGCCCCCCTCGGCGTTTGCCCTGGATGCCTGCTGAAGCATTTCAGCAGGCATCCGGTTCCGATCTCTGCCCGGTGAGCGGCAGGGACCGGAAAACGCCATGACGTCCTGGGACGTCATTGGTCCTTAAGGCCCAGGGTGCCATGACATCCCAGGACGTCATTGGTCCTTAAGAGGTTAAAGGGGTGGAAAACATTTTTATTTTATTTTTTTTAAATAAACTGGTGCCAGAAAGTTAAACAGATTTGTAAATTACTTCTATTAAAAAATCTTAATCCTTCCAGTACTTATTAGCTACAGAATACTACAGAAGAAATTATTTTCTATTTGGAACACAGGGCTCTCTGCTGAGATCTTTAGCACAGTGCTCTCTGCTGACATCTCCATTTTAAGAACTGTCCAGAGTAGGATCAAATCCCCATAGCAAACATATGCTGCTCTGGACAGTTCCTAAAATGGACAGAGATGTCAGCAGAGAGCACTGTGCTCATGATGTCAGCAAAGAGCTCTGTGTTCCAAAAAAGAAAATAATTTCCTCTGTAGTATTCAGCAGCTATTAAGTCCTGGAAGGATTAAGATTTTCTAATAGATATAATTTACAAATCTATTTAACTTTCCGGCACCCGTTGATTTAAAAAAAAAAAGTTTTACACCAGAGTACACCTTTAAGCAAGCCACACAAGAGCAATAACAGCTGGTCGGTGCCGTCCTTGGGATCCAAGATCTGTGTCCAGAGGGTTTTTTAAAGCATACCTGTCATACCAAGGAAAAAAATAATACATATATATATATATATATATATATATATATATATATATTACTTACTAGGTCATGCAGATGCTTTACATTTATTGTATGTGTCTAGCTTCCAAATTTGGCTCACAAAACGCTTTGTTCTGCTGCTCATTCATTCTGACAGTCACTTCTCAGGAAAGGGCATGTATGAGGCAAGCACTAAGCCCGCCCTCACTCACCATGCATTCACTTTCTCCCTGAGTCTGCTGTGCTGGGTCTCTACAATCACTGTAGGCTGCTCTGTAACCCCCTCCTCTTTCATGCTGT
This sequence comes from Hyla sarda, assembly GCF_029499605.1. Taxonomy (NCBI): domain Eukaryota; kingdom Metazoa; phylum Chordata; class Amphibia; order Anura; family Hylidae; genus Hyla; species Hyla sarda. The sequence goes on from NC_079193.1 coordinate 51,139,400, forward strand.
AGTCTGATAGTCAGGACAGGAGTGAGCACAGAGGTGTGCTAGTCCTGTCCTCATTTACCTTGTCCACTCCTGTGCTTCAGCGCAGACAGACAGGATTATGTTTTTTATGGTATGGGGACCCCTAGTGGTCTTTTTTTCAGAAGCCATGATTTCTATAAAAAGAAGATAATATTTTTTTATGAAGTATATTAGAAAAGTTTATGTTTTGCTAAGATGCACTACACATAAAATGTGTCTCTGTTATTTAACAAAACTTTTGACACGTCACAAAGACATGTCAACAGTTTTGATCAGTCAGGGTCTACTGTGTTCAGACCCCCACAGATCATGAGAATGGGTCGGTAGAAGGGTCCAGCTGTGCATTTCATTTCCTAGCCCGATTCAATCTCTGTCCAGTTGACCAAGACAGGCTCCATTATAAGTCTATGGAGATATTTCCTGCAACTGGACAGAAAATGCACAGCTGAGCCCTTCCACCTTCTCATTCTCATTATCTGTGGCAGTCTAAACTCCCAAACCCCGACTAATCAAAACATTTGAAATTTTTCTCTAACATATCAAAAGTTTTGTTAACCCCTCTAGGACCAAGGGCCTATCTGTATGCCCTCGTCCTGCTCCCCTTCTATGACGCAGGGTCAGAGGCTGACTCTGCGTCATACCGGGGTGGTCCTGACAGCTATCAGCAGCTGGGACCCTGGTCTAATACCGGACATCACCGATTACTTTGATGTCCGGCATTAACCCCTTAGATGCCACAATCAAAGTGGATTGCAGTGTCTAAATTGGAAAAATATATATTTTTGGTGTATTCACACATACAGCATTCTCCGCAGATTTGATGCGCAGGATTTTTTGCTGCACATTTTAATATAAACTAAATGACTGAACACAGTTTTAAATCCTGCATATCAAATGTGTGCAGGATACCGTACATGTAAATAGACCCTAAAGCAATGCAAAATATATGGTATGTGACACGGCAAAATATAACTTATTTATTTATTTTTCTCCAATTCTCTCAATAATCTTAAAGGGGTACTCGGGTGGAAAAAAAATTGAATCAACTGGCTCCAGAAAGTTAAACAGATCTGTAAATTACTTCTATTTAAAAAATCTTAATCCTTCCAGTACTTATCAGCTGCTGTATGCTCCAGAGGAAGTTGTGTAGTGATTTACAGTCTGTCCACAGTGCTCTCAACTGACACCTCTGTCCATGTCAGGAACTGTCAAGAGCACAAGAGGTTTACTATGGGGATTTGCTCCAGTTCTGGAAAGTTCCTGACACGGACAGAGGTGTCATCAGAGAGCACTGTGGTCAGACAAAAAAGAATAACTCAACTTCCTCTGTAGTATACAGCAGCTGATAAGTACTGGAAGGATTAAGATTTTTTAATAGAAATAATTTACAAATATGTTTCACTTTCTGGAACCGGTTGATATGAAAAAAATTGTTTTCCGCTCCTTTAAATGGGTACTGTCTCCACCTTTTTTTTTTTTTTTTCACATGTTGTAGTACTTATGTACTACAACATATCTCTAATATAGTTTAATTATTTAAAAAAAAAAAAAAATATATATATATAGTTTATTTTACATGTTAAAACCGGCCCCTAGAGGTCTCCCTCCTAGTGGCCGGCTGCAGCCTTGCGAGACGTCACGCCTGAATTCAGACCGATGCCGGCCGGGCAATCGGTCCAAATTCATTCACGCTGCGGTCGCTCCCTGCCTGTCAATCAGACAGGCGGGAGCAAGCACCGAGAATACAGAGGAGTGCATTGGCTCACACGCCAGCCCTGCCTCCCTGCATACACACGCCGCCGCTGAAGTCCTGCACTCTACTCTACTACTTGGATATGTCTTTTTGGGGTGGGGGGAGCAGAGTGGGGAACTGGTTGCAGGGAGCGGATTGCGGGGTTAGGGGGAGCGGGTTGCGGGGATCGGGGGAGCAGGTTACGAGGCCTTAACTCAGATACTGTTTTCACCACAGGATGCCTCCAGCTGTTTCACCACTACAATTCCCAGCATGCCCTGACAGCCAATAGATGTCAGGGCAAGCTGGGAGTTGTAGTGGTGAAAGAGCTAGAGGCACCCTGTATAGGTGAACTAAGGGCGGAAGTCGCCCCCCCCAGCAGGCATCAGTGACGTTGTGCCTGCTGGAGAAGTCTGCCTGGTAGTGAGCACACTACCAGGCAGACAAAATGACATTTCTAAGATAATAAAAAAAAATGTAAAGGCAGAAAAGGGGTTAGGGATAGATGGGCAATAGGCAGGAACAGAAAAAAAAGGATGGTGGGAGCTACCCTTTAATGACTGTTTGCAGTTGATTTTCTTCAATTTCCAATATAAAAATATCCTTGTTTATTCTCAATCTTTACTTAATTTACATGGACAGTTTTCTTGAGATCATCTTAATTTTTCTTAATAGCTTAATTTTTTATAATCCACATCTTTCATCTCTTACAAAGCTAATGAAATTGTTTTGAGAAAAATCGTCCTAAATATTGTAATGCAGCAGCTCCTGCCTGTAACATATCCTAATCCATTTATACTCTGCAATGGTTTAGCCTAAGCTCTGCTAGGTAATCCAGGTATTAATGTTCTGCTTCACAATGAATATCGCTTATTATCCCTTACATATAGACCAAGGATATAGATTTTGTGTCTTCCATTTTATTTTGTTTACTTGTACATTTTTATAACCTGGTATTAAAAAAAAGGATTTTTGGATTTATAGGTGGATCTACTTGTCATTGCGCAAGATCACATTCTTGCATATAAACAGAAGTTATGTTGTTTAACCCCTTAAGGACCGAGTGTTTTTCCATTTTTACACTTTAGTTTTATTCCTCCTTACATTTTAATTTCAATTTCAATTTTGCACCTACAGATCCATTTGATGGCTTATTTTTTGCGCCACCAATTCTGCTTTTTAATGGCATCAGTCATTTTACCCCAAAAATCTACGGCAAAACAAAAAAAAAATCATTGTGCGACAAAATTGAAGAAAAAACTAAATGTTGTCAATTTCTGGGGGCTTCCGTTTCTACGCAGTAGATTTTTCATTAAAGACAACATATTTTCTTTATTCTATAGGTCCATACAATTAAAATGATACCCAACTTATATAGGTTTGATTTTGTCGTACTTCTGGAAAAAATCATAATTACATGCAGGAAAATTAATTTGTTTAAAATTGTCCTCTTCTGACCCCTATAACTTTTTTTTTTTTCCGTGTACGGGGCTGTATGAGGGTTGGCAAAAAGAATGGACATGTTCATTGTTTCTGCAGACACCGGAATTGAAATCAATGGGATTCAGCTGCTGCAGAATCTCTATGTGGAATTCTCTATGGAAATTCTGGCTTGTGAACATAGCCTAAGAGTTAAAGGGGTACTCCGGTGACAACCTTTTTTCTTTAAAATCAACTGGCTCCGGAAAGTTAAACAGATTTTTACATTACTTCTATTAAAAAATCAGAATCCTTCCTGTACTAATTAGCTGCTGAATACTACAGAGGAAATTCTTTTCTTTTTAGAATGCTCTCTGATGACATCACGACCATTCTGCTCTCTGCTGACGTTATTATAATAATGATAATAAGTCTTCTTTATTGTTGCCCTTAGTGGGATTTGAACCCAAGTCCCCAGCACTGCAAGCCAGCAGTGCTAACCACTGAACCACCATGCTGCCCTTAGCATACACCTGCTATGCATGGTTGCTAAAATGGACAGAGATGTCAGCAGAGAGCACTGTGTTCGTGATGTCATCAGTGTTCCAAAAATAAAGGAATTTCCTCTGTAGTATTCAGCAGCTAATAAGTACTGGAAGATTTTTTAATAGAAGTAATTTACTAATATGTTTACGTTTCTGGAACCAGTTCATTTAAAAGAAAAAAGGTTTTCAACGGAGTACCCCTTTAACAAGGATCACATGCAGAAGGACATTTAGGCTTTATGTTAAAGCAGAAGGATAGAGCTACACGGAATGTTAAAGTTGCATGACACAAGGATCAGTGCGCAATAAGAAAAGTCATCATTCGTAAACAAATGGCCGCACAGCCAGAAAATTCTAAATTAGGTAGCAAAAACTTTTCCTCTGCATAGGTTTTGATAAATGTTTCCTTATAACCTTTTATAAATAGTGTCCTGTCTTTTTGGACACTTTATCAGGGGATGTAGTTTAGAACCATCTGCCTTAATTATATATACCCCACAGACCAATGGCAGTAAACAGGGCCAGTTTTAGGCTTAGTGTGGCCCTAGGCAAAATCAAAAGAGGGGCCCCAAAAGTCGTAATAGTGAACTAACCAGATTTGCAAATTTTTGGTCACTTCAAATGCCATAAAAGATATCTAAAAAACTATTGAAAAGTCCCATCAAAACAAAAATGATACAGTTAAAAACTACAAAAAATTTGCAAAAAATGACCTCATACATCCCCATATACAGAAAAATAAGAGATATAGGGATCAGAATAGTACAATTTTATATTTTTGTATAGTTCCCCCACACAAGGTTGCCAGTATAGTTCCATTAGGTGCAGTATAGTTCCCCCACATTAGGTGCAGTATAGTTCCCCCACATTAGGTGCAGTATAGTTCCCCCACATTAGGTGCAATATAGTTCTCCCACATTAGGTGCAGTATAGTTCCCCCACATTAGGAGCAATACAGTTCCCCCACATTAGGAGCAGTACAGTTCCCCCACATTAGGTGCAGTACAGTTCCCCCACATTAGGAGCAGTACAGTTCCCCCCCATTAGGTGCAGTATAATTCTCCACATTAGGTGCAGTATAGCTCCCCACATTAAGTGCAGTATAGCTCAACACATTAGGTGCAGTATAGTTCCCCCACATTAGGTGCAGTATAGTTCCCCCACATTAGGTGCAGTATAGTTCCCCTCATTAGGTGCAGTATAGTTCCCCACATTAGGTGCAGTATAGTTCTCCCCATATTAGGTGCAGTACAGTTTCCCCACATTAGTGCAGTACGGTACCCCCACATTAAGTTCAGTATAGTTCCCCCACATTAGGTGCAGTATAGTTCCCCCACATTAGGTGCGGTATAGTTCCCCCCACATTAGGTGCAGTATAGTTCTCCCCACATTAGGTGCAGTATAGTTCTCCCCACATTCGGTGCAGTACAGTTCCCCCACATTAGGTGCAGTACAGTTCCCCCACATTAGGTGCGGTATAGTTCCCCCACATTAGGTGCAGTATAGTTCCTTACATTAGGTGCAGTATAGTTCCCCCACATTAGGTGCAGTATAGTTCCCCACATTAGGTGCAGTACAGTTCCCCACATTAGGTACAGTACAGTTCCCCCATATTAGGTGCAGTATAGTTCCCCCACATTAGGTGCGGTATAGTTCCCCCCCACATTAGGTGCAGTATAGTTCTTCCCACATTAGGTGCAGTATAGTTCTCCCCACATTAGGTGCAGTACAGTTCCCCCACATTAGGTGCAGTATAGTTCCCCCACATTAGGTGTGGTATAGTTCCCCCACATTAGGTGCGGTATAGTTCCTTACATTAGGTGCAGTATAGTTCCCCCACATTAGGTGCAGTATAGCAGTATAGTTCCCCACATTAGGTGCAGTACAGTTCCCCACATTAGGTACAGTACAGTTCCCCCACATTAGGTGCAGTACAGTTTCCCCACATTAAGTGCAGTATAGTTCCCACACATTAGGTGCAGTATAGTTCCCCCACATTAGGTGCAGTATAGTTCCCCCACATTAGGTGCAGTATGGTTCCCCACATTAGGCGCAGTACAGTTCCCCCACATTAGGTGCAGTACAGTTTCCCCACATTAGGTGCTGTATAGTTCCCCCACATTAGGTGCAGTATAGTTCTCCACATTAGGTTCAGCATAGTTCCCCACATTAGGTGCAGTATGGTTCCCCACATTAGGTGCAGTATAGTTCCCCACATTAGGTGCAGTATAGTTCCCCCACATTAGGTGCAGTATAGTTCCCCCATATTAGGTGCAGTATAGTTCTCCACATTAGGTTCGGCATAGTTCCCCACATTAGGTGCAGCATGGTTCCCCACATTAGGTGCAGTATAGTTCCCCACATTAGGTGCAGTATAGCTCCCCACATTAGGTGCAGTATAGTTCCCCACATTAGGTGCAGTATAGCTTCCCACATTAGGTGCAGTATAGTTCCCCACATTAGGTGCAGTATAGTTCCCCACATTAGGTGCAGTATAGTTCCCCACATTAGGTGCAGTATAGTTCTCCCCACATTAGGTGCAGTATAGTTCCCCCACAGTAGGTGCAGTATAGTTCCCCCACATTAGGTGCAGTATAGTTCCCCCACAGTAGATGTAGTGTAGTTCCCCCACATTAGGTGCAGTATAGTTCCCCCACATTAGGTGCAGTATAGTTCCCCCACATTAGGTGCAGTATAGTTTCCCCACATTAGGTGCAGTATAGTTCCCCCACATTAGGTGCAGTATAGTTTACCCACATTAGGTGCAGTACAGTTCCCCACATTAGGTGCAGTACAGTTTCCCCACATTAGGTGCAATATAGTTCCCCCACATTAGGTGCGGTATAGTTCCCCCACATTAGGTGCAGTATAGCTCGGAGCTATACTGCACCTAATGTGGAGAACTATACTGCACCTAATGTCGGGAACTATACTGCACCTAATTTGGGGAGCTATTTGCCCCCACATTAGGTGCAGTATAGTTCCCCCACAGACATACAGCCTTCAGCCATATACAGTGTATGGCTGGAGGCTGTATGTCTGTGTACTGCCCCCCTTCAGTGTTCTGCTTAGAAGTAAAAATCTAGTTTTCAGTCGCTGATCAGATGCAGTAGATAAGGGTGCATTCACACCATGTTTGTGCAATACAGTTCCCGTATACGTTTTCTATGTGAAAACCGTATGGAACCGTATTGGAAAACGTATGCATTGACTCTCCCTTGACAACCGTAGGCCAAAAGATGCATCAGGTTGTGTCCGTTTTGCATCCTGTAAGGTTTTGTCAGGTTTTTTTTTCCTGTACCCAAAACCGTAGTCTACCACAGTTTTAGGTCCGGTTGAAAAACTGTATTAAACCGTATACGTTTTTTTAAAACATGGGAGTCAATGGGAACCGTACAGAACTGTATGTGCGTATGGTTCCATCCGGTTTTCAATACACGGTTTTTGACTTAGCACAGTTTTTTTTTTCTTGTAATTTCAATCAAACAAGTAAAACTTTATTCAAAATGGAGTGAAAAGTTAAAAACGTATACGTTTTTTTCTTAAAAAACGGATGTAACCGGATGTCATTTTTCAAACCGTATACGGTTTTTAACTGTATACGGGTTAAAATTTGTACACACGTTTTGATACAGTTTAGTCCGGTTTTGAGGAATCCATTTTTCCTCAAAAACCTGATACGAGAAATGTATTGCTAAAATGTGGTGTGAATGCAGCCTAAGTAAGGACCCAAGGTTATTGTCCAAAAGGCTGACTTATTAGCACGTACGTTGTGCTAATTAATCAGCCTTTTAGACAATAACCTTGGGTCCTTAGGCTGGGTTCACACCACGTTTTTCAAATATGGTTACCGTATACGGTTTTCCGCTAAAAAACGTATGGCAAAAACTGTATGCAACCGTATACAACCGTATGACTCCAAATTAAAACGTATAAGGTTTTTCCCCGTACAGTTCTATCCGTTTGCATCAGTTTTTGCCAACGGTTTTGCTATTTTGTTGGAATTAGTTTTCCAGCAATTTAATAAAGTTACTATTGTTCTATTGAAATTCCAATCTGCGCATGTGTCAACTCCAAAAACGGATTAGAAAAACCGTGTGCAACTGTATTCTGAAATTCTGTGTACTGTTCTCATAGACAAAAATGTTAAACAGCGACAGCGTTTTTGCCTACAGTTGAAAAATCGGCAAAACCGTATCCGAGGCAAAATGGATGCAACCTTACACAACATTTGAAATACGGTTTACAATGCATTCTCTATGCATACGGTTTTGGATACGGTTGTAAACGTTTTTTGGCGGAAAACCGTATACGGTTACCGTATTTGAAAAACGTGGTGTGAACCCAGCCTTACTTATCTACTGCATCTGATCAGCGCCTGAAAACTTGATTTTTACTTCTAAGCTTCTTAACACAACCCTATATGGTGAGTGTAAAATCGCTTATCATTGCATTGCTGTCTCTTATCCTTGACATATTACACTAGGGGCGCGTATCCCCTTTTTCCCCCTTTTTTCCCCCTGCACACTTCAGTGTTCTGACCACCGGAGCACCGAAGATGGCGTGCTGCCAGCTGGTGCTGGTGACTTACCATGCCGGCCGGTTCGCATCCTCCTCGATGCTCCGCTCCTCCGTTGCTATGGGCGCACGCACGGGATGTCAGTGACATCCCTGTGTGTACTACCTCCCGGCGGCCCCTGCGTTTTTAAAGTTAACGGGGGGGTCACCGCAGAAAGGTAACCGAGACACCCTTGTGTCCCGAAAAGATCTTTCGAGACACAGGGATGTCCAGAATGTGACAGGGCCCCCTGCATGCAGCTCAGTGGCGGCCATGAATCCCCCCCCCCCCCCCCCCTGGGCTTGATTAGGGTGTTCCCAGGCACACCCGGAACACCCCGTGCGCATGCCTATACTGAGCAACCGGCTGGGGGGCTCCCTGGGGGATTGGGGTCCTAGGCAATTGCCTGGTTTGCCCCACCCTAATGCCGGCCCTGGCAGTAAAGATATGCCATATGTTACACTTATAGGTGACTACCCTTATGTACATGCACAAGCGCGGTCCGCTCAGCCTCAGAAACCGGAAATGACTTAGGGAATGGGCAAATGCTCGGTGCTAAATCGCAGCCATTCCTTTACTAAAAATGATCAAAAAGGCAGGACCACACATGTCCTGGTGTCGCGCATACTGTGCATAGTGTGAAACTGCTCTAACTCTAGAAATGGTCACATTTTACCTTAAAGGGGTACTCCCCTGGAAAACATTTTCTTTTAAATCAACTGGTGCCATAAAGTTAAAAGATTTGTAAATCACTTCTATTAAAAAATCGTAATCCTTTCAGTACTAATCAGCTGCTGTATACTACAGAAGAAGTTATTTTCTTTTTGAATTTATTTTTTGTCTGACCACAGTGCTCTCTGCTGACACCTCTGTCCATGTCAGGAACTGTCCAGAGGAGGATAGGTTTGCTATGGGCATTTGCTCCTGCTCTGGACAGTTCCTGTGTGGAAAAGAGATAAAAGAGACAGGGAGAGGATAGCGCCTCGCGTAATTCAGTGGGATAATCCCGGTCCGCAACCCCAGTGTTAGTGGTACTCACCTGGGGTATGGCTTGATATGTGCATATCTCCCCTCCGTGTGGGGTCAGATGGTCTCTGGCTGCAGCCTGCAGGGTCCAGCCGGGTCCTCGATGAGAGATCGGCAAAAGACTTGTGGAATGGTGCAAAGATTGCGAAAAAAATGGTCTGCGGTGGCGCTGCCGTTCTCTACAAGGCAGCGCCACCGCAGACCATTATTTTCGCAATCTTTGCACCATTCCACTGGACAGTTCCTGACATGGACAGAGGTGTCAGCAGAGAGCACTGTGGTCAGACAGAAAAGAACTTCAAAAAGAAAAGAACTTCCTTTGTAGTATACAGCAGCTAATAAGTACTGGAAGGATTAACTCCTTAAGGACCAAGGACGTATGAGTACGTCCTTGGTCCCGCTCCTGTCCCACGGTGACCCCGCATCATATCACGGCGGGCTCGGCTTCATAGTGAAAGTATGAGCCACGTGGCTAAAAGTGAAAGTAAAAAGTGCCGGTTAACTCAGGGAGCTGTTCGGGATCATATAATTGCGGCATCCCGAACAGCTGTACTACAGGAGAAGGTCTCTTCCTTCCTGCAGTCCGATCGCCGATTGAATGCTTCAAGCCTGAGATCCAAGCTTGAGCAATCAATCGCCGAAAACACTGATCATTGCATCCCTATGTAGATGCATTGAACACAGTTAAAGATCAGTAAATGCAATGTTATAGCTCCCTATGGGGGCTATAATATTGCAAAAGAAAAGTGTAAAAAAATTAACCCTTTGAATTATTCCTTCCCCTAATAAAAGTTTGAATCACCCAGCATTTCCAATAATAAAAAAAACTGTGTAAATAAAAACAAAAATAAACATATGAGGTATCGCCGCGTGCGGAAATGTCCGAATTAAAAAAATATACTGCTAATTAAACCGCACGGTCAATGATGTACGCGCAAAAAAATTCCAAAGTCCAAAATAGCGTATTTTTGGTCACTTTTTAAATCGTGAAAAGATGAATGAAAAGCGATCAAAAAGTCAGATCAATGCAAAAATGGTACCAACAAAAACTTCAGATCACGACGCAAAAAATGAGCCCTCATAGCGCCCTGAACACGGAAAAGTAAAAAAGTTATAGGGGTCAGAACATGACCATTTTAAATGTATACATTTTCCTGCATGTAGTTACGATTTTTTACGGAAGAAATACAAAATCAAACCTATATAAGTAGGGTATCATTTCAACTGTATGGACCTACAGAATAAAGATAAGGTGTCATTTTTACTGAAAAATGTACTACGTAGAAATGGAAGCCCCCAAAATTTACAAAATGGCTGCATTTTTTCAATTTTGTCGCACAATGATTTTATTTTACCGTTTCGCCGTAGATTTTTGGGTAAAATGACTGATATCATTACAAAATAGAATTGGTGGTGCAAAAAATAAGCCATAATACGGATTTTTAGGTGCAAAATTTTAAGAGTTATGATTTTTTAAAGGTAAGGAGGAAAAAACGAAAGAGAAAAACTGGAAAAACGCCCGGTCCTTAAGGGGTTAATATATTTTAATAGAAGTAATTTACAAATTGGTTTAAGTTTCTGGCACCAGTTGATTTAAAAGAAAATGTTTCCAGTGGAGTAACCCTTTAACAGTGCCCTCCTATGGGAGACCATTTAGTGAGCACAGTCACTTGTATATTATGCTCTCTGCATCTACTGCCCAAAGAAAAAAGTGATGGTGGGAGATGGCATTTTAGATGGAAAGAGCTGTCCAAAGCCTCTCATCACCAGCTAGTTAATAGGAGCTCTAGAGGCAAAACTTTGGGCATTGTATGGTTGCCTAGGAAACTGTACCAACCAGCGGAGTGCCTGAGGAAATGAAGTGAAGCATTAAGAATATAAAGTGATAGGCACTATATAATATACCCCTATGTATTGTGTCTTAACAGCTGATTATCTTTTATATTGGTTGGGATAAGCAAATGTTTACAAATAATCTATTACATATGAAATCAGGAGTTCAAGATATATTTATTTATTTATAAATTTTTTGTTAAGGTTTTTTTTTTTACCTTTAACCTCTGAAGGACTGAGCCCTTTTTCGCAATTCTGACCACCGTCACTTTACGAATTAATAACGCAAAAACGCTTTTACCGAATATTCTGAATCTGAGATTGTTTTTTCGTGACATATTCTACTTTATTTTGGTGGTAAATTTTTGGCGTTACTTGCATCCTTTTTTGGTGAAAAATCCCCAAATGTCATGAAAATGTTGAAAATTTTGCATTTTTCTAACGTTGAAGCTCTCTGCTTGTAAGGAAAATGGATATTCCCAATACATTTTATTTTTCTTCACAAATACAATATGTCCACTCTATGTTGGCATCATAAAATGGACATATTTTTGCTTTTTGAAAAAATTAGAGGGCTTCAAAGTAGAGCAACAATTTTCAAAAATTTCATGAAAATTGCTAAATCTGAAGGGACAGATGTTACAGAACTACAACTCCCAGCATGCCTGGGCAGTTGAGGCATCCTGAGAGTTGTAGTTTGGCAACATCTGGAGAGCTACCATTTGGGCACCACTGTAACAGTGGTCTCCAAACTGTGACCCTCCAGATGTTGCAAAACTACAACTCCCAGCATGCCCAGACAGCCTTTGGCTGTCTGGGCATGCTGGGATTTGCAGTTTGGCCTTCCTAGTGGTTGCCACAGTAAAGATCGTTTTACTTTCACTTTTAATTCCCCCCACCGTCGATTCCCTACCTGAGCAAGGATCCAGCAGGCTCCAGCGAAGATCCCAGGTCCCCAGGCATCTTATCCTGCAGGTACGGCCTCCATCTTCTTCCCAGATCCCCACGACATCCAGGGGCGGGCAGAACGGGGGTTGCCATGGCAACCCCCTGTTCTGCGCTGCCATTGGTCAGAACTCTGTTCTGACTAATGGCAGGGGATAGGAGGAGATCGCAGCTCTGCGACCGCACTCCTATCCCTTAGGCTGATCGGGGCTGTTGCTGACAACTCCGATCAGCCCTATTTTCCGGGTGATCGGGTCACCAGAGACCCGGTCAGCCCGGAATTGGAGAAAATTGCATGTCTGAATTGACATGCGATTTTCTCCAATCGCCAACATGGGGGGGGTCTCAGGACCCCCCTGGGCGATGTGCCAGGGTGCCTGCTGAATGATTTCAGCAGACATCCGGCTCCGGTCCCCAACCGGCTAGCGGTGGGTACCGGATTTCCCACGGGCATATGGATACGCCCTGTGTCCTTAAGGACTCGGAATGCAGGGCGTATCCATACGCCCTGTGTCCTGAAGAGGTTAATAGACATTTTTTTATTTTTTTTTAATTGATAGAAAGTTTCCCAAATTTAGCAATTTCAAAAAAGCCCACAGTGCTGCTGTGGGACTAAGCACAATATGGACTTCTAAGATGTTGACGAATTCACTGAAACTTTACCACTGTGATGTGAGTAAACATACAAAACAGATATACAGATGTAGCAGGGTAACCAGCAGTATCGTAGCATGTTAAATAGATGCGCTCATTTTTTTTTTTTTACCTTTAATAGACATTCTTTTTTTTTATTGATAGAAAGTTTCCCAAATTTTGCAATTTCAAAAAAGCCCACAATGCTGCAATTGTGGGACTAAGCACAATATGGACTTCTAAGATGTTGACGAATTCACTGAAACTTAACCACTGTGATGTGAGTAAATATACAAAAGAGATATACATACGTAGCAGGGGTAACCGGCAGTGTCGTAGCACATTAAATAGATGCGCTCATGCACCATTTCTGACTGTTAACTCTAAGATAAGGAATAATATGCTGGGTTCACATATGTGCGGCATCCGGCATAGGTGCACTCAGCCTAAATCTCGACGCAACTGATGCCACAACTGATGACAACTTGTCATCAGTTGTATGGCATCTGGCATCCATTGTTTCTGGGCAACGGACAGGGGAATGCAGCAAGCTAAGTTCCTCTGTCCGGTGCCCTCCGGCGTGTCCAACCATCCGGCATCAAAATTGAGACGCTGTCTGATTGTAAACTGTCCCATTGAAATGAACGGGATCAGTTCTAGCATCAGTATTCCTTCGGTGCACTCCAGAGGGAAACCATGCCGGATGCCAGATATATGTGAACCCAGCGTTATAAAGGACATGCAGTATCGGATGGACCAGCTTCCTGCACCCCGATCCCCCCGCCCAATTGCGTTCCGCAGGAAGGAATTTCTAGGAAACTCTTCGCTCTCATTATTATTCCACATTGAAATAGATGCATAGAGACGAGACCATTAATTGTTAGCTCCGTATCCCATGTTACACCCAATGTCTATTTGGCATCTACCCAACTTGTGTAGTTCTATCATGTTTCCAATGATCCTGTAAAACCACAAGTTCAATAATATGTAATGTATGCCTCGCCTATTTGGGAGTCCACCTGCGCTCCGGGAAAGAAGCTCACGGTCTTGTAGATACTTGTCATTTAAGGTTTTGAAATCCTCTCTGAAGATGGTTTTACTATTTTTTAGGTTACGGCCGTGCAGTCTGACAAGACAAATAAGTGCATACGTTGTCAATGTAATAGAAGCATAAAAAAAATGAAAAAAAAAAAAAACATGAAAAAGAAGAAACACGTTTACAAGGCAGGGATACATTGCATATGGCCTAACAAAATCTAAAAGTATTGATTAAAAACTATTTAAATGTAAAAGGAAAACATAACCGGAGAAATGCAGCATAAAGAGGTGGGGGGAGATTTATCAAAACCTGTCCAGAGGAAAAGTTGCTGAGTTGCCCATAGCAACCAATCAGATTGCTTCTTTCATTTTGCAGAGGCCTGTAAAAAATGAAAGAAGCAATCTGATTGATTGCTAAGGGGCAACTCAGCAACTTTTCCTCTGTACAGGTTTTGATCAATCCCCCCCGTGGTTTTTATGCAGTGGTCTCAAACTGTGATCCTCTAGATGTTGCAAAGCTTCAACTCTCAGCATGCCCGGACAGCCAACGGCTGTCCGGGCATGCTGGGAGTTGAAGTTTTGCAACATCTGGAGGTTCACAGTTTGAGACCACTGCCATAAAGAAATTATCTTTAAAGGGTTTTTCCACCAAAAGGTGCCTGACAGTAATGGACATGCTAAGGAAGGATATGTGCTTGTCTGGGAGCTAAACGGCTGTGTTCTGAGTCAACCATAATGCTGTGGTTATCTTTTTGCGAACTGGCTATTTCCTGTTGGAGTTCCCTCCCTCCAACTACAAGTCCCATGATTCCTTGTTTGTAAGTGTGAGGTTACTTTTCTCCCTCCCACACATCAGCCAACCCACCCATTGAAACACACCTGTGATCCTTTCCATGGATTAGACCAGTGTTTTCTAACCAGGGTACAAAAATACAATTCCTTGCAGAATGATCTCCCTCCCACCCAGTGATGGCTCCACCCATTAAAGCAAAGACAGGCTCCCTTTTATCACCTGAATAGTGATGTGATATTGAACATCTCGGGCCGCACTGTAACCTGGGAAAACCTGAGAAAACACAAATTTTGTATGCTGCTACAAATAAACATTGGGGCAAAAATCACAGAATTGGGAGACCTGCCATCAAACACAGGGACAGACACTATATTATGAACTATACTAATTTTACAGCTCCTGTAGCGTAGTCAAATAAAAAAAAGATATCCCTTTAATTTTTCCAGTGCGGCATAATTCATAAATGAAAGGCTATAAGTCTGTGTAGGTTTTATTATGTGTTTGTAATAATGAAATGTCTTTCAACATCCCTAAGTAATTACAGAGCCGTACGCAGCATAAATATCCTCTCATTGTCTTTCATGCCCTTGTATGGGTTTCATTTAATTTTCTGCACTGCTAAACATTCATTATGTTGTAGGTTTTAATCTGTACATTTTCACTAGATCATTTTCTTAAAAATGTGTTGCTTTGCTGGGGGAAAAGTGTGTATTACACTGAGGGTTTCCAAAGAGCGGCTTCTGGTCTGGATTGACTTTGAAGCTGATCTTTCCCTTCGGCCGACATTACACAAGTGTAAAACGTGGTGCACATGTTACAAATATAATATATTACGGGAGGGGGGGGAAATGACCACCAAAAATGCCTGTAAAAAATGCAATGAAAAAACCCTCACAACTCGAGAAAAGAACACCAGCCAAATGCTCTACTTGTGCCATCCCGCTCTGGCACTCAGCTGCTGTTTTGATATTTTTTGCCAACCGGGGACTTACCTAGGTAACTTACCCAGAGGTCTTTCCAAAATAGTATATTTTCTATCCATGACTGACTCACATCCTGGCCTGGGATACCCTTTCAGTCCTGAACATTCCATTGCTTTTCTAGTAACCACATTCCTGGTGGATTGCGACAAACAAAATAATTTTTTTTTTTTTACATCAGGGAAAAGAACATTTGACAGGGTTGGACATCTGCAGCAAAAGACAACTTATCCCCTACCTCTCTGAGGTCGGCCGTATGCCCCCTCCACGCCCCCTCCCCATACAGTTCTATGGGAGAGGCAGGGAGGCACGAATGCTGCCTCCCCACCACTCCCATAGAGATACATAGAGGGGACGTCACGCTGCAGCTGGCACGCCTCCTGTACGGGAGAGCGCGGGGGTCCCAGCGGTCGGACCCCCCGTGATCAGACACTTATCCCTTATCCTGTGGATAGGGGACAAGTTGTCTTTTGCTGCAGATGTCCTTTAAGGGGCTCAAAGGAAATGCATTTATTTGTTTTTGACTTAGTTTCTTAAAAGAGGTTTTTTTTTATTACTAAAATATCCTTTTGCAGAAATGGCAAGAAAGAGTTAAGGGTAAGAAAATCCTTGTTGTCCCTTTATTCTTAGCATAGTGTCCATTTGAAGGGGATCTGTCCTCAGTATCTCCCAAACTAATCTGTTGGTACAGGGTTATAGTGTGGGTGACACTTATGGAAACAATACTTACTGATCTTCTGCCCATGACTCCATTTTTCTGCAATCTCTGCTCTTCTGGATATAGTCATGAGCCTGCCTGGTGCACTGTGACGTCTAGTGTTCTGAAGACAGTTGCATGCTGGCTTCTTCATTGTCACCCCTCCTCCCCCTGTGCTGAGCCTGTTATGCTGCAGAATTGAGCTCCACTCTGCAGCATAACATCTGGGGCCACAGCTATTGCACATGCAGAAGCAGGCCATTAAGCTGCAGAGTGGAGCTCTATACTGCAGCTTGGAAGGTTCAACACAGAGGGAGGAGGCGTTACAATGAAGAAGCAGGCAGGCACAGATCTCTAGAAATCTGTATATCACCATGCACGGGGGCTCCAATCCCCCATACTCCAATCTCCTTATTACCATATCGAGAAGACCGGGAGTTACAGAAGAATGGAGCCATGGACAGAAGATCAGTCAGTATGGTTTTCATCAGTGTCACCCGCACTATAACCCTGTACCAGGTGATACTGATGATGGATTCCCTTTAACTGAGTATTTAGCTTAATGTTGAATTGCAAATGAGAACAGTTGAGAAATAAGAATTAGGCAGAAGTCAACTTTCCTTTAAGTTGGACAACCTCAGTTTATGCAATTGTATGGCTGTAAAAACTCAATTGACTCAAGCAACTATTTTCCTCTATATTGTATTGATTATACCCTGCAGAGGTTCTTTTATAGACATTGAGATAATAGTCTATCCTTCCAACATAAAATCTTGATGTCAACCTATTAATGGTCAACAATCTGACTCCAACCATACAACTACTTTTAGATGTTACATCAATAGTTAAAAAGACTAAAACATATTAAGCAATGTTAGCTTGACCCCTTAAGGATGCAGGGTTTTTCCGTTTTTGCATTTTAATTTTTTCCCTCATCACCTTCTAAAAATCATAACGCTTTCAATTTTGCACATAAAATTCCATATGTTGGCTTATTTCTTGCGCCACCAATTCTACTTTGCAGTGACATTAGTCATTTCACCCAAAAATTCACGGCGAAACGGGAAAAAAATTAATTGTGTGACAAAATTGAAGAAAAAAATGTCATTTTGTAACTTTTGGGGGCTTCCGTTTCTACGTAGTTCATTTGTCGGTAAACATAACACCTTATCTTTATTCTGTAGTTCCATATGGTTAAAATGATACCCGACTTATATAGGTTGGATATTGTCGTACTTTGGAAAAAAAATCCTAACTACATGCAGGAAAATGTATATGTTAAAAATTCTCATCTTCTGACCCCTATAACTTTTTTGTTTTATTTTTCTGCGTATGGGCCGGTTTGAGGGCTCATTTTTTGCGCCGTGTTCTGTAGTTTTTATCGGTACTATTTTTGTATTGATTGGACTTTTTGATCACTTTTTATTTATTTTTTCATGATATAAAAAGGGACCAAAAATACATTATTTTGGACTTTGGAATTTTTTTTGCGCGTACGCCATTGACCGTGCGGTTTAATTAATGATGTATTTTTATAGTTCTGACATTTCCGCACGCGGCGATACCACATATGTTTATTTTAATTTTAATTTACACAGTTTTTTTTTTTTTATGGGAAAAGGGAGGTGATTCAAACTTTCATTAGGGAAGGAGTTAAATGACCTTTATTAACTTTTTTTTCCACTTTTTTTTTTGCAGTGCTATAGCTCCCATAGGGACCTATAACACTGCACACACTGATCTCCTATGCTGATCCCTGCAAAGCCATAGCTTTGCATGGATCAGTGAGATAGAGGCTTGATTGCTCAAGTCTGTAGTTCAGGCTTGGAGCAATCAATCGACGATCAGATGCAGCAGAGACAGGTAAGGAGACCTCCGCCTGCGTCCCAGCTGATCGGAACATTACGATTTTATCGCGATGTCCCGATCAGCCCGACTGAGCTGCCGGGAAGCGTTTACTTTCGCTTTCAGACGCGGCAGTCAACTTTGATCGCTGCGTCTGAAGGGTTAACAGCACCCGGCTATAATTAGCAGCCGGAACCGACCCGGTGTGATGCGGGGTCACGCCGTGACCCCGTTTTAAACACTGGGACCAGGGGTTAAAGGGTTTTTTTTCCACAAAGAATATTATCACAAAATCTTGCTCCAAATTCTCAAAAGCATTTTTTATATTTACGCTAGCTGATTACACGGCGTTGCCCGGTTTTTACTTCCTAATCCTTGTTGGGGATGAAAATCAACAAAGGAGGAAGCTTTTGACTTCATATCCCATCCCCATATATTGTTGTCATATCCCAACCCCATATCCCGTCCCCATATCCCATCCCCATATCCCATCCTCACATCTTAACCATAAATCCCGTCCTCATATCACAAACTCAGATCCCTACCTCCTATCCCGTCCTCATATCTCGATCTCATATCCTGTCCTCAAATCCCAACCTCCTATCCCGTCCTCATATCTCAATCTCATATCCTGTCCTCATATCCCTACCTCCTATCCCGTCCTCATATCTCGACCTCATATCCTGTCCTCATATCCTGACCTCATATCCTGTCCTCCTTTCCCGTCCTCCTATCTCAACCTCATATCCCGACCACATATCTTGTCCTCACATCCCGTCCTTATATCCCGACCTCACATACCATCTTCATATCCCAACCTCACATTACGTCCTTATGTCGCATGCTCATATCCTGTCCTTATGTCCCATCCTCATATCCTGTCCTCAGGGGGGACAGATTTGTGATGAAGATATTGTAAGCTGAAAATAGAAGGGGACGTGGCTTTGTGGGACTGGGCATGATTTTGCGAGCCAGACCGAAGCACAAAAAGGGTAGATAATGGGTGTGGCTTGCAAGCTGGACTGACACATTCACCAGGAGATGCAGAGCGGAGCTTGTGTAGAAAGGTAGTGGAAGTCCCATCATTTATATAAGGGTTTAGGAAAAGGTTAATTTAAAGGGGTACTCCCGTGGAAAACTTTTTTTTTTAAATCAACTGGTGCCAGAAAGTTAAACATATTTGTATATTACTTCTATCAAAAAATCTTAATTCTTCCAATACATTTAATGGGCTGTATACTACAGAGGAAATGCTTTTTTTTTTTCCTCTGATGTCCTGACCACAGTGCTCTCTGCTGACCTCTGCTGTCCATTTTAGGAACTGTCCAGAGATTTTCTCCTTCTCTGGACAGTTCCAAAAATGTCAGCAGAGAGCACTGTGGTCGTGACATCAGAGAAATCCAAAAAGAAAAGCATTTCCTCTGTAGTATACAGCTCCTAAAAAGTACTGGAAGGATTAAGATTTTATAATAGAAGTAATTTACAAATCTGTTTAACTTTCTGGCACCAGTTGATTTAAAAAAAAAAGTTTTTCATGGGAGTACCCCTTTAACTATCATATATTTTTATTGGACATATAAGTAATATGTGCACCAGGTATTATTGAAATATCTCCAGCCATACAGAATTTGTGTGAGAACATACATTTCCCATTGATTTGCATGGGACTTTAAACAAAATCCCCCACCCTCACAAATGGTTAAATAGTTAAGGGTTAAATTAACTATCCTATATTTTAAGTGGACATAAAAGTAACATGTGACCAAGTATTATCGAAATATCTCCAGCCGTTTTGAAGTTATGCAGTAACATATATTTCCCATATACTTGTATGGGACTTGAAACGAAAAACCCGACCCTGGCAAATGGGGGTGAATAAGGGTTAAATCACCTATCCTATGTTTGTTGTTGACATATAAGTATCATGTGTGCCAAGTTTCAGGTTAATATCTTTAGCTGTTTGGACCTGATGCTGGAACATACACACATATATACATACATATATACACGCACACACACACAAACACACACTCACACACATACATACATACATACATACATACACAATGAGTTTTATAAATATACAGTACAGACCAAAAGTTTGGACACACCTTCTCATTCAGAGTTTTCTTTATTTTCATGACTATGCAAATTGTAGATTCACATTGAAGGCATCAAAACTATGAATTAACACATGTGAAATTATAGACATAACAAAAAAAGTGTGAAAATATGTCATATTCTAGGTTCTAGCCACCTTTTGCTTTGATTACTGCTTTGCACACTCATTCTCTTGATGATCTTCAAGAGTTAGTCACCTGAAATGGTCTTCCAACAGTCTTGAAGGAGTTCCCAGAGATGCTTAGCACTTGTTTGCCCTTTTGCCTTCACTCTGCGGTCCAGCTCACCCCCAAACCATCTCGATTGGGTTCAGGTCCGGTGACTGTGGAGGCCAGGTCATCTGGCGCAGCACCCCATCACTCTCCTTCTTGGTCAAATAGCCCTTACACAGCCTGGAGGTGTGTTTGGGGTCATTGTCCTGTTGAAAAATAAATGATGGTCCATCTAAACGCAAACCGGATGGAATAGCATGCCGCTGCAAGATGCTGTGGTAGCCATGCTGGTTCAGTATGCCTTCAATTTTGAATAAATCCCCAATAGTGTCACCAGCAAAGCCCCCCCACACCATGACACCTCCTCCTCCACACCAGCACACCTGTGAAGTGAAAACCATTTCAGGTGACTACCTCTTGAAGCTCAACAAGAGAATGCCAAGAGTGTGCAAAGCAGTAATCAAAGCAAAAGGTGGCTACTTTGAAGAACCTAGAATATGACATATTTTCAGTTGTTTCACACTTTTTTGTTATGTATATAATTCCACATGTGTTAATTCATAGTTTTGATGCCTTCAGTGTGAAGCTACAATTTTCATAGTCATAAAATAAAGAAAACTCTGAATGAGAAGGTGTGTCCAAACTTCTGGTCTGTACTGTAGATTTAGTTAAAAAATGCTTATTTCATCAGACGGTCCAGGAGTAATGTAAGGATGCCATCACATATGTCTGGAGATCCGGCTCAGTACTGAAAATTGATGGCAAAGTACATCTGATGTGTATGGTACGGGGCCCAGATATTTCTACAGACCATACAGGAGAATGTTCCCCCATCTCTCCTTTCTGGCCATCCGGCATCCCAATTGAGACGCTGGATAAATTTTAACTGTCCTATTCAAATGATCAGTTCAATCATCAGTTTCTCTTTGATGCTTTTCTACAGCACCAGTAGGAAACTGAGCTGGATCGCCGGACATACTGTATGTGATGGCACCCTTAGTATTTAAGCCCATGCTACTTCTTTTTAATAGCTCTACTCTGCCCACCTCAGTAAAGATCACAGATGCTGTGCATTTCTTCAAATATACTAGAAAAAAACCTGGGATGTGATAGGTTGCTTTGGGCAACACCTCTTCTAGTTTTTACATATGAGGCCCAAGTTACCCCAAGTATTATCATTTTGTTGTAGAAGAAAGGCCAGTGATGCCTACAACTAAGTTGAACTTTCTTTCTCTGGTTTTGGAGATCTGTAGCATGCCCATTATGTTATGGAATCGCTGCACTATACAGTGAGTGAATCTGTATGAATGATGTAGTTTCACTGGAAAATCTGTAGTGGTAAAAATAGTCCCCTGCCCAATATAAGGACTGATCTTTTAGATCGGTGCTCGTTGCTATAATCTACAGGGGCATAACTATAGGGGGTGCAGAGGGTACGGCTGCATCCAGGGCCCAGGATCCTAAAGGGGTACTCAGCCCATAGACATCTTACCCCCTATCCAAAGGATCTCCCTGCTACACCCAGCATTAGTGCATCGGGTGCAGCGCCGGAGGCTTGTGACATCACTGCCACGCCCCCTCAATGCAAGTCTATGGGAGGTTGCGTGATGGCCCCCTCAATGCAAGTCTATGGAAGGGGGCGTGGCCGTGATGTCACAAGCTTTCAACCCACATTGCCAGTCATCCGACGCAGAGCGAAGTTTTCTCTGTGCACCGGATGTCTGGGGTGCCGCAGCCAAGATCGTGGGGATCCCCAGAGGTGGGACCCCTGCAATCAGACATCTTATCCTCTATCCTTTGGATAGAGGATAAGATGTCTAGGGGTGGAGGGTTTCTCTTTCTATATGAGAAGACAAGTGTTATAAATGGAGCATCATAGTGGGGGCCCAGGAGACTCAAGTTACAACACTGATTACATGGCTAGATGTCGGGTAGACATGGCCATGCAAATAAGTGAGCAAACAATGAAAAAGAGGATCCAACGTTCTTTGTAAAACAATATTTCTCTTTTACTAAAACAGACAATATCACACTGTGCTGGGAAACAGAAACCTCTGGACGCGTTTCGGGCGCATGCAGTAAAATTTCAAAGATAACATCACACGGTGCTGGGAGAGACCATCCAATAGGCATCCAAAAGTCTCTGTTTCCCAGCACTGTGTGATTTTAGCTTTTAAAGCTTAAAAAAAGGGGGAATATAATTTTACCAAGAGCGCTGGATCACCTTTTTATTGTTAGCTGACATATGCTTTGCGCCTGGCCAGTGTGGATCTTTCATCTGTGCGTCTGTTCTATTTCCATGGAAATAAGAGCTGGATCTTCCATGTGGCCCTCTATTTCTATTATTCAATTTTTGAATGCCGAGCCTATTCGTCTGCTGATCCCTGGGTCTATTATACCAGCCAATAAAAGCCTAATGTAATAGGGCCCTTAGGGCCCAAGTGCAGCCTCAACATCCACCCCACCACCACCATCCTTAGTCTTACACCATCAGATGACCCCTTTCCAAATATTTTCATCTTGCAGCATCTGAGAAGTTGAGAAAAGCCCTCGGAAATCTTCAGTCAACTTCATACTACATCAAAGCACTGAACCATTGCTTCTCCTTTCGCTGTGTGCCGCGATTCATGTGGGAAGAGCACAAACATTCACATGCAAACAATTAAAATTTAGTTTTATTTGTGGGAACGCGAGCCAAAAATACTCCATCATTCTACGATATTACAAAAAACAAAACTGGAACGTAATTACAGATTATTTCTAAATGGTACTTCTTAAATCCGAAACGGTAGTTGGGAAATATATTACGTTGCAATGGAATTACATGTTCCTCAAAGAAAGTGTTAAAGAAACCTTGCAGGGAAATCATGAGCAGTCAGGCATGTCAGCCATTACATAACCGTGATTTAGATCTATTGGCTCTAGGCTCCGGCTCTTTACATTCCGTGTTGGTGTACGCACTTCAGACGAACAGGTAGTGACAGAAAAGCTTGTGTCTGAAGTGACTTATATTCTAATACTAGAGAATATGTATAAGCGATGGCTACATGGCAACTTTTGAAGTGTAATTCCCATTTGTTTTAAAGCTGTCGATATAACCTTCTTGCAACTTTATCCAGACAGACAGATGTCCAGACAGACAGATGTGTAGAAAAACAATTTTTGCTGTGTATTTTGATTTAGAGGAACAATATTTACAGTCCTTGTACCGAACCTCTAGATACATGCGGATGTAACATTTCAGACTACACTTTGTGCTCCCAGCTATTTAGCTGTCAGAAGCTTAAAGGGGCACTCCGCCCCTAGTCATCTTATCCCCTATCCAAAGGACAGGGGATAAGATGTCAGATATCGGGGGTCCTACTGTTGGGGATCTCCCTGCTGCACCCAGCGTTCGTTTAGTGTGTCGGGTGCAGCTATGGAGTGCTGGAGGCTCGTGATGTCACGGCTGTGCCTCGCTCGTTACATCACGGCCATGCCCCTAAATGCAAGTTTATGGGAGGGGGCGTGGCCGTGACGTGACGTCATAAGTGGGGCATGACCGTGAAGTCACGAGCCTCCACCCCGCATCGCCAGTCATCCGGCACAGAGCGAAGTTCACTCCATGCACCAGATGTCCGGGGTGCTGCAGCAGAGATCGCGGGGGTCCCCAGCGGCGGGACCCCCGAGACCAGACATTTTGTCTCTTATCCCTTTTATAGAGGATAAGATGTCTAGGGGTGGAGTACCCTT
The DNA here is from genome assembly GCF_029499605.1 of Hyla sarda. Taxonomy (NCBI): domain Eukaryota; kingdom Metazoa; phylum Chordata; class Amphibia; order Anura; family Hylidae; genus Hyla; species Hyla sarda. The sequence goes on from NC_079193.1 coordinate 51,163,527, forward strand.
TTAAACTTGGACATTCCTAACAACTACTGAAGCTATGGACAAGTGCTATGTCTCTTTTTCTAAAATAGGAATAATTGCTCAACTCAACTAAATAATTTAATGGGGTCGTCAAATTGTAAAATAAATTAAAGAATGGGAGTAAAATAATTTTTTTATACCCAGCAGTCTTTTTCTTTTCTTTTTTTTTTCAATATCAAAGTTTATTCAAAGATTTTCACAGAAAGTTAACTTACAGCAATAGCAACTTAAAATGACAATAAGTAAAGGAGTCAACCAAAGAAAGCAATAGTAGTATGCAATTCAAAGAAAGCTAACATTGGTATAGAGCAAGAACGTTGACTCAACATGGACTCATTTCCAGAGCATAAGCAAGAGGTGTAAACTAGAGGAGAGTCGTAGTCAACAGTAAGGGTAAGATCCTAGGGGATAAGGGCCAGAACCAAGGGCCAGAAATGAAGGGGAACCCAGCAGTCTTTTTCATATCTATGGAAAAGCGACCATCAGTGCACACATTGGGGAACATATTTGAAAAACCTGTGTAATTATGTTACAGAAATATTGTGTCAATTTAAAATCCCCAAAAATTCAGGCAGGAAAATGCAAATCACATCAGTGATATAATATAAATAATATATATGTATATATGATATGTAAGATATTGTTACTACATATTCTAGAGACCAGAGGCTGTGTTCACACAGGGCATTTTATTAGTGGTATTGTCATGCTACCAAATTGCACGCTTATTTTGCTTCTTTTAGTAAAAAAATTGCATTGTGGTAAAAATGCTGTTTTACCACAATTGCATATTTGTGGTAAAATTGGACAATTTATTCAGTGATTTTGAAAAATCCATGGTAAAAACAAGCTGGTACCGCAACAGAGCCTCAAAGCAGAAAAGCCAAATCTGCCTTTAGCTGTTACTTTACTGGTTTGACTTGGAACTTGGGGGTATCCTTATTCCCGCGCCAGGATGCAGAAGCTGGACATCTGCTACTAGAGGATACTAGAACACTTCACCAAGAGTAGTCCTGTTGTTAGTAACAGCTGACCAAGCAGAGCAGACAGCCCCATGACAGTGCAGAAAGGGATAAATAGTAGCAGAAAGTAGCTTCAGTAGATGGTGCTAGTCAGCAGCAGAAGGGTAAATGGGCACTGCTAGATCCAAAAACTTTTTATATGTTGTACATCTTGGCAAAACATTAACCTTTCTCATATACTTCATAAGAAAAATGTATTTCCTTTTTATAGAAATCATGGCTTATGAAATAATGGCTTTGCAAAGCGGAAGCACAGACATGGACAAAGTCCAATAAGTGAGGGTGGGCTAGCACTCCTCTGTGCTCTCTCCTGTCTGATAGTACTCCTCTGTGCTCTCCCAGTCTGATAGTACTCCTCTGTGCTCTCACCTGTCTGACAGTACTCCTCTGTGCTCTGTCCTGTCTGAAAGGACTCCTCTGTGCTCTCTCGTGTCTGATAGCACTCCTCTGTGCTCTCTCCTGTCTCATAGCACTCCTCTGTGCTCTCTCCTGTCTGATAGTACTCCTCTGTTCCCTCTCCTGTCTGATAGTACTCCTCTGTGCTCTCTCCTGTCTGATAGTACTCCTATGTGCTTTCTCCTGTCTGATAGTACTCCTCTGTGCTCTCTCCTGTCTGATAGTACTCCTCTGTGCTCTCTCCTGTCTGATAGTACTCCTCTGTGCTCTCCCAGTCTGATAGTACTCCTCTGTGCTCTCACCTGTCTGACAGTACTCCTCTGTGCTCTGTCCTGTCTGATAGGACTCCTCTGTGCTCTCTCCTGTCTGATAGCACTCCTCTGTGCTCTCTCCTGTCTCATAGCACTCCTCTGTGCTCTCTCCTGTCTGATAGTACTCCTCTGTGCTCACTCCTGTTTGATAGCACTCCTCTCTGCTCTCTCCAGTCTGATAGTACTCCTCTGTGATCTCTCCTGTCTGAAAGGACTCCTCAGTGCTCTCTCCTGTCTGATAGCACTCCTCTGTGCTCTCTCCTGTCTGATAGTACTCATCTATGCTCTCTCCTGTCTGATAGTACTCCTCTGTGCTCTCTCTGGTCTGATAGCACTCCTCTGTGCTCTCTCTTGTCTGATAGTACTCCTCTGTGCTCTCTCCTTTCTGATAGTACTCCTCTGTGCTCTCTATTTTCTGATAGCACTCCTCTGTGCTCTCTCCTGTCTGATAGTACTCCTCTGTGCTCTCTCCTTTCTGATAGTACTTCTCTGTGCTCTCTCCTGACTGATAGCACTCCACTGTGCTCTCTCCTGTCTGATAGCCCTCCACTGTGCTCTCTCCTGTCTGATAGTACTCCTCTGTGCTCTCTCCTGTCTGATAGCACTCCACTGTGCTCTCTCCTGTCTGATAGCACTCCTCTGTGCTCTCTCTTGTCTGATACTACTCCTATGTGCTCTCTCCTGTCTGATAGTACTCCCTTGTGCTCTCTCCTGTCTGATAGTACTCCTCTGTGCTCTCTCCTGTCTGATAAACAACAACAATTATCCCAGAATGGGTCAGGGTCAATTTGACAAAACACACCTTTGACCCAAGGACAAGCCCTGAGTCACTAATACCCTTGTTTTTATTCCCACCCCCAAAAACTTAGCTTTTATTGAGCCTATATCAGATAATAAAATATTAGGAGTGATTAGAAGTGATTAAAAACACCTAACCTGCTTGTGTGTTATGATTATATTAGTGGTATTACTAGAAGCAGAAAGCTATCTCAATGTATGTAGACACCCAGTGGTCTGCAGTACCACTGGTTAATGATGCACACATAGGAGGTTATTTAAAAGCTGATAATAGCCCCTCTACATGTTTCGTTGCCACAGCAATGTCTTCAGGAGGGAAATGGGAATCTTGTCTGATAGTACTTCTCTGTGCTGTCTCCTTTCTGAAAGTACTCCTCTGTGCTCTTTCCTGTCTGATAGTACTCCTCTGTGATCTCTCCTGTCTGATAGTACTCCTCTGTGCTCTTTCCTGTCTGATTGTACTCCTCTGTGCTCTCTCCTGTCTTATAGTACTCCTCTGTGCTCTCCTGATAGTACTCCTCTGTGCTCTCTCCTGTCTGATAGTACTCCTCTGTGCTCTCTCCTGTCTGATAAGACTCCTCTGTGCTCTCTCCTGTCTGATAGTACTCCTCTGTGCTCTCTCCTGTCTGATAGGACTCCTCTGTGCTCTCTCCTGTCTGATAGTACTCCTCTGTGCTCTCTCCTGTCTGATAGTACTCCTCTGTGCTCTCTCCTGTCTGATAAGACTCCTTTGTGCTCTCTCCTGTCTGATACCACTCCTCTGTGCTCTCTCCTGTCTGATATGACTCCTCTGTGCTCTTTCCTGTCTGATAGTACTCATCTGTGCTCTCCTGACAGTACTCCTCTGTGCTCTCTCCTGTCTGATAGTACTCCTCTGTGCTCTCTCTTGTCTGATAAGACTCCTTTGTGCTTTCTCCTGTCTGATAGTACTCCTCTGTTCTCTCTCCTGTTCTATCAGACAGAGAGGAGAGAGCACAGAGGAGTGCTAGCCCAGAATCGCTTCCTGGACTTTGTCCTTGCCTGTGCTTCAGCTTGGACTAAGCCATGATTTTATAAGCCATCTATATGTTTTGCCACGATGTACAATATATATAAAAAGTTTTTGAATCAGACATTGCCCATTTAAGCCCAGTCAGGGTAAGCAGTCAGAAGGTGTAGATGTACAGGCACAGTGTTGACAGTCTGGGTCATATACAGGAGAGTAAGCAAGTTACACAAGGGTCAGGCAGAAGCAATGTCAAGTAAACAGACAAAGGCCAGATTCAGGATAAAGGACCTGGAACACACACCTTCGCTATGGCAAAACCACAATTGCTTTGGCACAGCTGATCAGGGGAGCAGCCTTAGGTAATGCCAAGCAAGTATAGGTGGAGGACAAATTAGAAAAGCATGCGCTGGGCCTTTAAGTTGCAGCTAGTGCATGCTCAGACCAGGAACTGCAGCCATGAGGGAAGCAGTAGGTAAGAGGCCATAGAAGGAAGCCTGGAGCAGACAGTGGGGAGGCAGTGCAGAGAACATGGCCAGGCAGAAGTGAGTGCACACATTGAATGCCAACAGGTGCAAACTGCCAGTGTTACAATATCTCTATATCAAAGGATTGGCAAACATAGAAAGAAAAACAAATACATTTCTTAAATATGGTTAATGTTACTGAACATGATGAATATATTGTTCCTTTAACAGCGCATGTGCTTTCTTTTTATTGATAATAAGTGCAGCACTAATACATCTAAATATATTTTTTGCTGCTGTTTTGCTATCTTGCACTAAACAGCTTTAAAGGAATCCATTTATTTAAAGAGCAGATGTCCTTATGTCATTCTATTAGAAGGGAACTCTTAGAAAAAAACTAAAATAAACATAAAGAGCTTTGCTTTAGTTTTGTGTTTTCCTAGATACAATTCTGTATGTGACTATTATCAGGGGTTGAGTGTCTGCAGTTCTTTATATAATATGATTTCTGATGTTATTTTAATAGAGCGGGCCTGTAGGAGAGATCTTTATTTTATAATGGCCTTTTCATCAATAATTTTATGTAATATATTTTATGGTTTTCCATTATTGAGAAATTCCTCCTTTTCATTACAAAACTTAGACAAGCATGTGATACAACAGTCTTAGTAAATTTCTTCTATAGTCTTTTGAAATGTGGGACTTATAGCTGTTATCTTCACAGAACAGATAAGCCACTATGTGATTTGGAACATACATATATTGTTGTTGTGCTCTCTATTTCTTTGAAGGGTCACCTGACATGTGCCTTGTCATTTTGGGTCATTGTAGCCAATGTATTTTTGCATACTGATATTCAACCGAGCCTGTTATTATCTTGTACATCTGTTACCGATCTGTACTCCATTTGGGGGACATATCTATTGGTTAGTGATTGGATTATCTATGCAATCTACAGTGATGACATTGCTCTTCATCAAGAGATTATCCACCATCAAGTATACTATTATGTGGTATTGAGCCATAGGCTCCTTAGGGTTGTGTTCCTTCTCCCGTCCACAGAGGTAGATAGCCCAGTTTAGTGAGACAGAGAGTTTCCCATCTCCCCTACTGTCTCTAGCCAGGGTTCTGCTAGGTTATGTGGAGGGATAGGTTCCATAGGGGGCCACCCTTTTTAGGGCGTCACACTCCGTCTAGGAGTAGGGGTAAAAGTACGGATTTATAACAGGGATAACTAGGTAGGAGCTGCCTCATCCCAACTCTTCCCTTATCCCCTAGTCCCCTTCCCCCCATGTCATTCCCTTCCCAAACCCCTTATCTTCCCTGCAAGTACTAGTTATCATACTATAATTTGATATTGTTCCATATCTGTTCCATCTTTTTATACCCAGTGGGTGACCACTGTCACTTTTGCACATTTTTGGGGTCATTTTACCCACATTAAGGTGAGCACTGGTCCCCTTTTGTGAGAATTGTTGTATTTGTTTAAAGAGTACCTGTCACAAGATAAACTTTTCTAAACTACCTCAGGCTATGTTCCCTAACTACTCCTTACACCATTCCCACCCTTAGAAAAAAATTCAGAGCTTTAAAAAGCTGTGTATCTTACCTTTCTTCTTGCTCACAAAGTGAAATATCCCAGCAGAAGAAAGTGGGCGTTTCCCAGCAGGCATGACATCACTGAAGCCTGCTGGGGGAACACTTCCGCCCCTCACATTTGTTGCAGTGCTTTGATGAATAGAAGACCTCAGGCTCTGTGCAGTGGTTTTCAGTCTGTGCTTCTTTAAGTGAGGCTCTGTTCAGCTTTCAGTCTGTGCAGTTTTCAATGAGGCTCTATGCAGCTTTCAGTCATGCTCAGTGCAGAGAAACACTTCCTGAGTTTGGTTTGCCGTTACAAGCAGAAGACAAAAATATGAGATTGTGACCAGACAGAATGTGTTCTGGCCAAGAAGGGAGACCCCTGGGGGCCAGAAGTATACAGCAGAAAAACTTAAAACTTTTTTTTTTTTTGTGGAAGATAATTACAAAAATTATTTATTTGGCATAAGGAATCAAATATTGAAAATTATGTTTAATGGCAGTGCCCATTTAACCCGATGGTCTTTTTTGTGACGGACAGATTATTTTTAAGTAATAAATAAATGTTACGTTTTAGTGTACCAGTGATTTTTTTCTTTCTTTTGAAATGCATGGGTTCCATTCAAATTCTAAGGCAAAGTTCTCACAGTCAGGATGTGATAAGGATTTAGGTGTGGATTTGGAACCCAATGTAATTCTCCATCATATCCCTCAACATTCTGCATCCCATGCTCGTGAATAGGCTATTTTTTACCCAAGTCACTTAGGCTGGGTTCACACTACGTTTTCTCCCATATGGGAGCGCATACGGCAGGGGAGAGCTAAAACCTCGCGCTCCCGTATGCCTTCGTATGCGCTCCCGTATGTCATTCATTTCAATGAGCCGGCCGGAGTGAAACGTTCGGTCCGGTCGGCTCATTTTTGCGCCGTATGCGCTTTTACAACCGGACCTAAAACCGTGGTTGACCACAGTTTTAGGTCCGGTTGTAAAAGCGCATACGGCGCAAAAATGATCCGACCGGACCGAACATTTCACTCCGGCCGGCTCATTGAAATGAATGACATACGGGTGCGCATACGAAGGCATACGGGAGCGCAAGGTTTTAGCTCTCCCCTGCCGTATGCGCTCCCGTATGGGAGAAAACGTAGTGTGAACCCACCCTTACATTAGGAAAAAATTGTGTGACACATTCAACATGTTCAATTATCTGTGCAAAATATACAGCACGTTCTATATCCACAAGGACAAGGTAAAAAGAACGAAAAACGGGGTGTTCTTATGTGTAGTATTGCGGGATCTAGTAGTCCTGACCCACCACCACACCTATGGTGTTGTACTAACCTGTTGAAGTTGTGCAACAGAGCAGACACAACACTGTGATAGGTTTGGGGTGGAGCCAGTATGTGCAGTTTGCAGCTCAATGCCCTCTATCCATATCCCCAAGGGTACAGAATATAGAACCAGGAAAAACAGACAAAAGTGGGGAATTGGTAGAGCGCATCTGTTTGCAAGAAAAGTACTCTGAACGCCACAGATGCACAGGGCAGTTTATTAGAATAAAAGATACTGGACAACACATTTCGGCGCTGGCACACGCCTTCCTCAGGTCCACAATAAATTAATTCTGATGTGTCCTGAAGTGTCTCCTGTGTGTTGGTGGCATCTAACGCATGGGGTACACTTAAGGATGCATCAGAATTAATTCATTGTGGACCTGAGGAAGGTGCGCGCCAGTTCCAAAACGCGTTGTCTAGTATCTTTTATTCTAATGAACTGTCCAGTGCATCTGTGGCGTTCAGAGTCCTTTCCTTGCAAGCAGATGCGCTCTACCGATTCCCCACTTTTGTCTCTTTTTCCTGGTTCTATATCCACAAGGAAAATCCATGGATTTGCTCAATGGAATGACAACAGGAATGGTTCTTGTATGGCCCGTAGAACATCTGAAGCAGAAATCCAAGTTTCAGCCTCTGGTTCCTGATGCAAATTCTTTGTATGATACAAATCTGGATTTTCCTATGGCAATCCTGAATGTGGAAATGTATCTTTCCATGTAGGCAGCAAAATAGAGAAGATGTTTTTTTTTCTGGGGTTGTAGTCATTATTTGGGAAATATTTGCATATTTGCAAGCATGGCTCCAAATTTGTCAATAATTCGCCATATCATCCTGTATAAAAAGGCAGTAGACGTGTATGTAGCGGTAATATATTTCCGGATTCCCACTCACATGTATGTGATAATAGGACAGCTGCAGCCATGGGAGAATGCCTGTAATTGACAGCCGGTCTTCTGCGGCAACAGCCGGGTTCAGGGATAACTTATACTGGTTGTTTCAAAAAAACCATTAACACATTCACCTTATGACCCAATCACTCTTCTGCTAGCAACCTCCGCTGGAAAGGAAACCGGAGTAGGGATCATCAGAGAGACACAACAATTGTTTTTTCACAGATTTTCATCACAGAACAATAACATTCTCCGATTTTTTTCACATTTGTTCACCCTTCTGATAGTATCCATTCTTCCATTTTTTTTTTTAAAAGCGAAATCCATGATTGCGCTGTCTGCCTTATCAAAAATGTTGTGGATGTCTCCAAACTGTGGCCCTCAAGATATTGCAAAACTACAACTTCTAGCATGCCCGGACAGCCAACGGCTGTCCGGGCATGCTAGAAGTCGTAGTTTTGCAATATCTAGAGGGCCAAAGTTTGGAGGCCACTCTAACTTAAAGGGGTTCTCTGCTGGGAAAAAATGTTTTTGTAAATTAATAAAATCAACTGGTACCAGAAAGATAAACAGATTGGTAAATTACTTCTATAAAAAAAAATCTTGATCCTTCCAGTACTCAGCTGTTGCATGATCCACAGGAAGTTCTTTTCTTTTTGAATTTCTTTTTTATTCTAACCACAGTGCTCTCTGCTGACACCTCTGTCCCTGTCAGGAACTGTCCAGAGCAGGAGAGGTTAAGATTATTAAATAGAAGTCATTTACAAATCTGTTTAACTTTCTGGCACCAATTTAAAAATAAATAGTTTTCCACTGGAATACCCCTTTAATGGCCTATTCTGAGGATTATATGGAGAGAGAAAACTTGACCCTTGCGAAGGTGCTGCTAGTTCCAAAATAAAATAAAGTGAATGCCAGACCAGAGGTATTTGTGAAAACACTGGAATGGTTTATTAAATCATAAAGAAAACAATAAAATACAGGGATGACGCAGATGACGCGTTTCGGGGGAGCCACCCTTTTCCTCAGATCAATATCAATACTGGTCTGAGGAAGGGGGTGGCTCCCCCAAAATGCATCATCTGCGTCATCCCTGTATTTTATTGTTTTCTTTATGATTTAATAAACCATTCCGGTGTTTTCACAAATACCTCTGGTCTGGCATCCACTTTATTTTGGAACTAGCAGCGCCTTCACAAGGGTCAAGTTTTCTCTCTCCATATTTACCTCCATCAGAATGGGATTACTCCCTTCCCTGGGACCCAGGCTCAGCAGCTGTTCCTGTCTGTTTGCTACCCAGGGTGTGGGCTATATGGGAATAATCTATTCACTCAAGGTGAGCGGCCATCAATTAGGGGCAGGTCTTGCCCTCTCACGGTTACCGTGCTAACATTGCCATCCTTTTGCAGTGGTAATGCACAAGGCGCCCTCGTCCGTCTCTCTTTTTTCTACTTTCAGGTGTATTGGCCATCAATAAAAAGTCCTAGATTTTATCCCTTTTTATAATGAAATGAGAGATGACAGTATTGGCAATTTATGTAGGATACTACTGGACCACTACCGGCTGATAGATGCCATTTTTGTATTTATTTTTGTAATCATCATCCCTTTCATATGCACATATACTTTTACTTTTTCTGCATGTATATTTTGTACCTTTTTTTAATTCTACATTTTATTTTATTTTTTTACATTTTGTTGGCTATAGATTTCAGGTTATTTAGTGTTTTAGGATGTTTGTATCACAATACTGTGATACTTTAGTGTTGTATGTTTTCTGGTCCTGGGGTTACACATCTTTTCTGGATTGCTACACGGAAGAGAGGCATATGTGTCTATATAGTCTATTTATGGTTTCAAATAAAATGATCCTGGTTTATTATTCTGTTTTTTTTTTAATTCCCAAGGAATTCAACATCTATGAGGCATATGGTTTAGTCTGCATAGCGCTCTATATACATAACATGAATAGTACCCACAAACCAGGATATACATTTAACCGTATACATTCTTCTACTTCATTGCACTTTATTTCCTAAATAAAAAATGTTGCATTGCTTTAACGCTTCCGTAAAACAAATCGACATGTTAAATGGAAATTAAAGATATCAGGGAAAAAAATGTCCAACAAAAACAGAACACAGCGGTTCAAGGTGACTGCACCTATGTTGTCAACACGCAAGGTCAAAGCGCGCTTTTCTCACCCTGGAAAGTGTGATCACTGTGCTAAATGCCTGTGGTCACAGGGAGAGAAAGAAGGAGATTTCCTTTTGAACTCTGAGGCTTTTCTTTTGATGTTTTTTTCTTTTTTAAGAATTATATAATTTTTTTTAAGTATTAAATCATAGATCAATTAAGTTCTATTAGACATCTCAATATGTCTGGATTAAAGTCAGTTTCTTAATAATAAAAAAATAAAAATAAGAAATGCATATGATTCCACATAGACATGTACATATTGGCCAGTTCTGACCCATTGCAAACTGTTGTTTATATTGAAAATCACATATGATAAAGAGAAAAAAGATTAAGGAAATAAAAGGAGAGACAGGGGAAGAAAGGTAAATAGCTAGCAGTAGATAGATAGATATGAGATAGATAGATAGATAGATATGAGATAGATAGATAGATAGATATGAGATAGATAGATAGATAGATATGAGATAGATAGATAGATAGATAGATATGAGATAGATAGATATATATGAGATAGATAGATATGAGATAGATACCGTAGATAGATAGATAGATATGAGATAGATAGATAGATAGATAGATATGAGATAGATAGATATGAGATAGATAGATAGATAGATATGAGATAGATAGATATGAGATAGATAGAGATGAGATAGATAGATAGATATGAGATAGATAGATAGATAGATAGATAACACACAAAAAAACATAAGTTGGCCAGCACTGATACCAAACTACTGCATGGACCTGGCCAAATGGCCAAATGGTGAGCGAAGCACCTCCAATTTTCACTGTAGCAATATAGCATTTCATGTTCTATCTGTATCTTTGTGCTAGCAGTGTGCTGCTGTATTCTCCTGTTTATGTATATTTAGCCTAGCAGTGTGCACCTGTATGCCAGGTCCATGCAGTAGTTTGGTATCAGTATGTGCTGGCCAACTTATCCTTTTTTTGTGTCATACATATGGAGGAGTGGCTACCTCCATGTTGGCTCCTGCACCCCACCCATCTTATAAGGTGCTGGATGTCTCAGACTTTACAAGCCTGGTAACTGATTACACAGAGGCCCATTCACAGTGTAGGGTCCGTCCCAATGAGGTCACCTTATCATGGTGGGATGGTCCAAACTATTTAACCAAATGGTGAGCGAAGTACCTCAATTTTTCATTTTTTATTGTAGATATATAGCATTTCATGTTTCATTTGTATATTTGTGCTAGCAGTGTGCTGCTGTATTCTCCTGATTGTAGATAGATAGGAGATAGATAGATATGAGATAGATAGATAGATATGAGATAGATATGAGATAGATAGATATATAGATAGATAGATATGAGATAGATTGATAGATAGGAAATAGATAGATAAATAGATAGATAGATATGAGATAGCTAGATAGATAGATACAAAAACCACAAGGAAAGCCGCATATCCCCGATAAAGTGCGCGGGTGCCGTCAGCGAGATCCCAGGTCCAGGGGTCCAAGTAGATACAAACAGATGAGCAGCAGCAACACCGTTGTAAAGTGCAAGATAGTGTCTTTATTCACACAACGTGAGGCGACGTTTCGGTTTGCTCACCAAACCATTTTCAAGCAACAAATGACATATCAGGTGTCTTTTTATGGTCACGCAGGACCAGATCATCAATTAAATAATCAAGTGTATAAGTACATAAAAACATACAATATTAAAAATAAAGTGCAAGATACATCATTACGGGGAATATGGATACATGATTCAAATCATTATATATACATAAACATACATAAAACCCCGTGCAGATTGTGTATGCCCGAGATTGCTGTAAGACATTTGACCACTATGCCCTTAAACAAGATGACTGCGACGCTTCATGAACAAGTAGGACGCATGCGCGCCCGATGTTAATGCGTCACCTAGCAACGGCGAACACATGATCTCTACCCCTGAAGTCATTTCCGGTTTGCAAAGCAAGACACCGGAAACGTCGGGACTTGGCGTCCGCATGGAGTACAGTGTTACCATGTATGAATGGTGAGTGGATCCATCCCCCCGCCCATCTGTTATGATTCACAGCTGCACGTAATTAATAATTAATGGGAATATGATCTTTTTCTATAATATGCACTGTTTTATGTATGTTTATGTATATATAATGATTTGAATCATGTATCCATATTCCCCGTAATTATGTATCTTGCACTTTATTTTTAATATTGTATGTTTTTATGTACTTATACACTTGATTATTTAATTGATGATCTGGTCCTGCGTGACCATAAAAAGACACCTGATATGTCATTTGTTGCTTGAAAATGGTTTGGTGAGAAAACCGAAACGTCGCCTCACGTTGTGTGAATAAAGACACTATCTTGCACTTTACAACGGTGTTGCTGCTGCTCATCTGTTTGATAGATAGATAGATATGAGATAGGTAGATGTAAAGTAAATAGTAGGCAGCACTTCAAAATTAAGTGAAGCAAAACTTATGGTTTATTCCACGATGTAGTAGACAACGTTTCAGCGGTCTCTCACAGCCATTTTCAAGTGATTACAAGTGATACAAAGGGGGGTTGAAATATACACCCCAATTAGTGACATCATAGGCATTTACATAATTAGTAACATCATAATAAGCAAACAAATTGTAAACAAAGTGCGTACAGTGTGATCCACTCTCATTAAAGGAGTAGTCCAGTGGTGAACAACTTATCCCCTATCCTAAGGATAGGGGATAAGTTGCAGATCGCGGGGGTCCGACCGCTGGGGCCCCCTGCGATCTCCTGTACGGAACCCCGACAGCCCGCGGGAAGGGGGCGTGTTGACCTCCGCACGAAGCGGCGGCTGACACGCCCCCTCAATACAACTCTATGGCAGAGCCGAAGCGCTGCCTTCGGCAATCTCCGGCTCTGCCATAGAGATGTATTGAGGGGGGGTGTCGGCCGCCGCTTCGTGCGGAGGTCAACACCCGCTATCTGGCCTGAGAGCCTGGCCCCCGTACAGAAAGATTGTAGGGGGCCCCAGCGGTCGGACCCCCCGCGATCTCAAACTTATCCCCTATCCTTAGGATAGGAGATAAGTTTTTCACCACTGGACTACCCCTTTAATAACACACATAAGATGAGAGCAATATAAATACATTGTGCATACAGTTATATAAACCGATCCATGTATAATCTTCATAGATGGGTATTACATTGGTGACAGTGTGCAGGTGCAAAGAATAAGATAAACATACTTGATCATGGTGTCAGTAGATGGCAACCAACCTCATGGCGAAAAACGCCACTATCCACTAATGAGAGTGGATCACACTGTACGCACTTTGTTTACAATTTGTTTGCTTATTATGATGTAGTTAATTATGTAAATGCCTATGATGTCACTAATTGGCGTGTATATTTAAACCCCCTTTGTATCACTTGTAATCAATTGAAAAATGGTGGTGAGAGACCGCTGATTGTCTACTACATCATGGAATAAACCAACCACAAGTTTTTCTTCACTTAATTTTGGAGTGCTGCCTACTATTTACTTTATATCAAGGGAACCGGAGCACCGAGGCTCTTTTGTGCCTGCACTCAAACTACATTCTTCTTGGTCTGGATGTGCTGCTTCTTATTGGACTTTAGATAGATAGATATGAGATAGATAGATAAACTGATAGATATGAGATAGACAGATAGATTATAGATAGATATGATATGAGATAGATAGATAGATAGATAGATAGATAGATAGATGATAGATAGATAGATAGATAGATAGATATGAGATAGATAGATATAAGATAGATAAACTGATAGATATGAGATAGATAGATTATAGATATATATGAGATAGATAGATAGATAGATAGATATGAGATAGATAAACTGATAGATATGAGATAGATAGATAGATTATAGATAGATATGATATAAGATAGATAGATAGATGATAGATAGATAGATAGATATGAGATAGATAGATATGAGATAGATAGATATGAGATAGATAGATGATAGATATGAGATAGATAGATAGATATGAGATAGATAAACTGATAGATATGAGATAGATAGATAGATTATAGATAGATATGATATGAGATAGATAGATAGATGATAGATAGATAGATAGATAGATAGATAGATAGATAGATATGAGATAGATAGATAGACAGATAGATAGATAGAAAAAACTAAAAGCTTTGCAGCACTACTTCACCAAAATAAACTGCAGTGGGTGCATGTAGATAGCAAACCAAAAATTGGCGCAGCCCTACAAAAGATGCAAAAAACAGCAGCAACGTTTCAGCTCACAAAGAGCCTTTTTCAAGATAGATAGATAGATAGATAACTTCATATTCAGAAACTTTTCACATACTGATGCATAAAGACTTTGCAGGAATTCAGGACTCTATCAGCAGCACCTAGAACAGCTCCCAGTTCATTCTCATACACATTGCACATAACACATGCACATACAATTGTCCCTCTAGATCAGGGGTTCTCAAGCAGGGGTACACAAGGATTGTGCAGGGGTACAGCAATTTGCTGACAAATACCAGCCATGCATTGGTCAGTATTTGTCAGCGCAGAGCAGGGATTGGACGCCACAGTTGCCGTGTCATCTCACTATATTGTACCTGTAGCTGTGGTCACTTTATGTGAGCTGCAGAGGCTGAAGAGGCCTGAAATGTGACGTCCCTGATGTTGCGTGGAGGTGTCTGCGCAGAATGATGTCACCCGTCAGTGCGACCCTCTGACTCCCCCCAAACGGGATAGACAAAGGCCGGGTAAGCATGTTAAACTACACCGCAGAATAGGAGGGTGTTATTATATGTATCTCATATATTTGCACATGGGGGGGAGGGGGGGATAATGGCAAAATGGGATTAAGATGGAGGGGAGAATAATGGCACAAGGGGATTAAGTATCGCATTAGTATCGCACTAGAAAGGTAAGCACATGCCATTATGAAATACTTTTAGTACTTTTATTTTGTCCGCAGGTACCCCTCGCGCGAACGGTACCCGCGGACATACGTTCACCCTTTCGGGGGACAGTCGCGAAAAAAGGTTGAGAACCACTGCTCTAGATACATTGATTGGTCTCAGGTTACAACAGTATTTTCCAAACAGTCTGTCTCCAACTGTTGCAAAACTACATCTCCCAGCATGCCCAGCCGTTGAGTTGTAATTTTGCAACAGCTGGAGACACACAGTTTGGAAAAGACAGACTCTGATGACTTGGTTGGCGGTATAGGTCAGCATTTCCCACCATATACCATGGATTGGTTTCCTGTCCAGCGAACACGTGTGCCCCCCATGGAAGTTAGTAAAAATGGTTGTGAGTCACTGGGTAAACTCACTAGTTGGGACCGCACAGCAAATATATTTGGCCAAATCCGATGGTTGATGTGAGAGAAACTACTGGAAAGGGATTTCAGACGATTCCCATCTCCAGCTTCGAGCTTTCCAGTGTATATGGCAAATGGGGCAAAAATGAAATGTGAATAGAGCCTTCAAATGTTTTTCCCGGCGTTTCTGGTTGTCTAAGGGTAGGTTCCTACACCACGTTTTTGCAATACAGTTTTTTATCAGGTTTTATCAGTTTTGTATCAAAATTTGTGTACATTTTATCTGTATATGGTTTGGAAAATGATGTCCGGTTGCATCCGTTTTTTAAGAAAAAAACGTATACGTTTTGAACTTTTCACTCCATTATGAATAAAGTTTCACTTGTTTGATTGAAATTCCAAGAAACAAAACTGTGCAAAGTCAAAAACTGTATGGTAAAAAACTGGATGGAACCGTACGCACATACAGTTCTGTACGGTTCCCATTGACTCCCATGTTAAAAGAAACATACGGGTCAATACGGTTTTTCAACTGGACCAAAAACCGTGGTAGGCCAGGGTTTTCTGTCCAGAATTTTTTTTTTTAAACGTGTGGTTTGAAAAACGGAGATAACCGTATACAATATGGTGCATACGGTTTTGAATGGAAAGTCTATGGCCACGGTTTGCTGTACGGTTGCATACGTTTTTTTTTTTTTTTTTTTTTTAACATATCCAAAAACTGTATAGAAAAATCATGGTGTGAAGCCACCCTAATAGCATCTCTCTGAGGTATAGTACAATGCTCTATTGCATTGTTGCCCAACCAGTGTGCCTCCAGCTGTTACAAAACTACAACTCCCAGCATGCCCGGACAGCCTTCGGCTGTCCGGGCATGCTGGGAGTTGTAGTTTTGCAACAGCTGGAGGCACACTGGTTGGGAAACACTGTTCTATGTACTGCACTGCTAAGATGTGTCAGGACAAGCTGCTCCTTTAGATATCTGATGAAGAAACCTCTACAGAGAAAATGATTCCACAACTTCCATCACGTCATTCTGGTTGATGTATGCAAAATCTTGCTTAAAGGGGTACTCCGCCACTAGACATCTTATCCCCTATCCAAAGGATAGGGGATAAGATGTCTGATCATGGGGGTCCCGCCATTGGGGACCCTGGCAATCTCTGCTGCGGCATCCCAGACATCCAGTGCACAGAGTGAACTTCGCTCTGTGCCGAGTGACTGGCAATGTGGGGCCGAGGCTTGTGACGTCACAGTCACGCCCCGCTGGTGATGTCATGACCACGCCCCCTCAATGCAAGTCTATGGGAGGGGGCGTGGCGGACATCGCGCCCCCTCCTATAGACTTACATTGAGGGGGCGTGGCCGTGACATCACGAGTGGGGCATGACTTTGATGTCACGAGCCTTCGGCACTGCACAACAGCGGGACCCCCGAGCTCAGACATCTAATCCCCTATCCTTTGGATAGGAGATAAAATGTCTAGGGGTGGAGTACCCCTTTAAAGGGTTACTCTGCCCCTGGACATCTCATCCTCTATCCGGCCAGTGGGACCCCATCAATCTCCAGGCCGGCACCCCCACTCCCATGATCTCTGGACCGCTACCCCGGCATTCTGAATATTTATGTTTAGAATGCTGGGGTGTCGGTCCAGAGATCGTGCGGGTGGGAATCCCAATGGCCGGATCCCCCCAGGGATCACACATCTTACATCCTCATCTTAAGATGTCTAGGGGCGGAGTACCCCTTTAATAAAAGATCGGTCTTCAGTAACAATATATTTAAATTACAATAGTCATCCCTAAGCAGATTAAAGGGGTTGTCTCACAAGAAAACCACTGTCTATGTCTTACATTAGGGTTTCTAGATAAAAGGTTTCCCCTGCTTGGGACCCTCCTCTACGAGTCAGAGGGAAGAATAACAATCAACTAGGGACCAGTGTTAGACTTTGTGTGCCTGTCACATAAAGAAAAACTTTACACATGTCAGTTGGTCAGGGTTTGGGTGTCCAGACCACCACCATTGGTGCCAAGCCAAGTTTTCTCCGCTCTGTGCACAAGACAGGAGATGGGCCCATAGATTATTTATTGAATTCTGTCTCTTGTCATGCAGAAGGAGAGGGGATTGAATGTGCCTAGTTTTCACTTTTCCTCTGAACATCGAAACCCTTACCAACCAAAACTAGGACATTTCATTTATTTTTTATTTTTATAAAAGTGCTATTGTAGCCATTCAGCATAAATGTCTTATATTAATAGGAATTCCAGGATTTTTTTTATTTGACTGTGCTACAGGGGCTGTAAAGTTAGTGTACTTCGTAATACAGTGTCTGTACCTGGGTTTGATGGTGGTCTTGCAATTCTTATGTGATCTTTGCCCAGATGTTTATTTGTAACAGCATACAAAATGTATCAGTATCTCAGTTTTTCCCAGGTTGCAGTGCGGTAGAGTGACTGCTGGGTGGGAAGGAGATCATTCTGCAGTGAATTGTAGTTTTGCAACGGCTGGAGGCACCCTGGTCAGAAAACAACACTGGTCTACTGATTACAGCAGAGCATGGAAGTCAGCTCACCTGTGCTGCAAGGGATAGGGTACCTTATGTGTGGGAGGGAGAAAAGTAACATCTCACTTACAAACAAGGGATCCTGGGACTTGTAGTTGGAAAGAGGGAACTTAAACAGGAAATAGACAACTAAAATTACCTTATGGTGGATAACCCCTTTAACATGCCCTTATAGTTAATTCAAGACAATTCAATTAGTTAAACCACAGTAGGGAAACAAGGATTGGACATGTTGGATTTGTACCTGCCAAGCCTTATTTCCCCCCAAATAAGTCATAGTCTACTTTTATCCTTTACTATAAGTGATCAGTAATACAGTTAAACTCATTAGGGGAGATTTATCAAAACCTGTCCAGAGGAAAAGTTGCCCAGTTGCCCAAAGCAACCAATCAGATCGCTTCTTTCATTTTTCACAGGCCTTTTCAAAAATGAAAGGAGCAATCTGGTTGCTATGGGCAACTCAGCAAAACGTTTCCTTCTCCACAGTACATATACACTGGAAATCATTCAAAACCAACCTGTTTATTTAATTTATATTGGATTATGGCCATTTTTTAGTCAAGGAGGCTTGCAGGTTAGACCCTACAAGTTCATTATGGAAAAGCCAAAGTACCAGGATCTTGGGACTGTAGTTGTAATATAAGTGTTGGGGATGATAGAGCAAATCTGAAGATTTTTTACTAACAATCTGGTCTATGGAAAGGGCAAGTCAAAATGGCAATAACTCCAGGGTAATGTCCAGGCTCTCACCTATGGGGTGATCGGTCCTAGAGAGTAGTGATGGATGACTAATGGACCCTAATCTAAGTCAGCAGACAATTGCTCTTTGCACTTCACATTTTTTGTGAGCAATTGACATTTAGCTTGAAAGACAAGATAAATGTGATCCAAGGATAGATATATATATATATATATATATATATATATATATATATATATATATATACATAAATATTACATCACAGTGGAAAGAAAACACTGAACGATAATACCAAATAAATAAGCCTGCATTTGTGTAGAAGGTATCCAGAAAGTAACTAATTTAGTGAAAATAAATATATTTTTAGATTTGGTGGATCAGATGACTCCAGTGTTAAAATGGATTAGCAAACATCCTTATTTATTAGATGATTACAAAAAATAAACTTATCCATTTACTCTTTAACCTTTTCAGGACACAGGGCGTATGGATACGCCCTGCATTCCGAGTCCTTAAGGACCGAGGGCGTATCCATACGCCCGTGGGAAATCCGGTCCCCACCACTAGCCGGTTGGGGACCGGAGCCGGATGCCTGCTGAAATCATTCAGCAGGCACCCTGGCACATCGCCCAGGGGGGTCCTGAGACCCCCCCATGTTGGCGATCGGAGAAAATCGCATGTCAATTCAGACATGCGATTTTCTCCAATTCCGGGCTGATCAGGTCTCTGGTGACCCGATCACCCGGAAAATAGGGCTGATCGGAGTTGTCAGCAACAGCCCCGATCAGCCTAAAGGATTGGAGTGAGGTCGCAAAGCTGCCACCTCCTCCTATCCCCTGCCATTGCTCAGAACGGAGTTCTGACCAATGGCAGTGCAGGATAGGGGGATGCCATGGCAAACCCCCGTTCTGCCCGCCCCTGGATGTCGAGGGGCTCTGGGAAGAAGATGGAGGCCGTACCTGCAGGAGAAGATGCCTGGGGACCTGGGATCTTCGCTGGAGCCTGCAGGATCCTGATCAGGTAGGGAATCGACAGTGTGGGGGGGGGGGGGGTAATTGAAAGTGAAAGTAAATCGATCTTTACTGTGGCAACCACTAGGGGGGCCAAACTGCAACTCTGGAGGGTCACAGTTTGGAGACCACTGTTACAGTGGTGCCCAAACAGTAGCCCTCCAGATGTTGTTACCACCAAAATAAAGTAGAATATGTCACTAAAAAACAATCTCAGAATATTCGGTAAAAGCATTTTCGCGTTATTAATTCGTAAAGTGACGGTGGTCATAATTGCGAAAAAGGGCTCAGGCCTTAAGGTGAAAAAGGGCTGCGTCCTTAAGGGGTTAAAAGGGGCATTTTGCTCAATTAGGCTAGGATTCTACTGAGGTTTTTTTGTCTGGTGTTTTTTAGGGTAAAAAATGCCAAAAAAAAAAACCACTAGAATAACAGTAGTTTTTCCAGCCTGTCTAAGGTAAAATGGATTAGGATTAATTAGAAGTCTCTGCCCCCTCCTGATGTCATTCCTTCAGTAGAGTTCTACTTAAAGGGGAACTCCGGCGCTGAGACATCTTATCCCCTATCCAAAGGATGTGCAAAAAATGTCATTTTTTGTTCCTTTACCTGTTTCTTCTTTTCTTTTGAATTTCTTTTTGGTCTTGTCCACAGTGCTCTCTGCTGACACCTGCTGCCCATATCAAGAACTGTCCAGAGCAGGAGAAAATCTCCATAGCAAACCTATGCTGCTCTGGACGGTTTCTGCCAACACAGAGGTGTCAGCAAGAGCACTGTGGACAAGACAAAAAAGACATTCAAAAAGAAAATAATTTCCTCTGTAGCATACAGCTGCTAATAAGTATTGGAAGGATTAAGATTTTGAAATAGAAGTAATTTACAAATCTGTTTAACTTTCTGGCACCAGTTCAGTTTTCCACCGGAGTACCCCTTTAACTTTCTAGAGCCAGTTGACGCTTCAAATCCTGCCAGGACCAAGGATTAATGCTGAGCACTGCCCGGCATTAACCTGCAATGCTTAAAGCAAAAATAAAATAATCCCGGCAGCTCAGCACAGCTGATCAGGACCATCGCGGTAAAACTGCAATATTCCGATCAGCTGAGAAGATGGCAGGAGGGCGCCTACCTGCCTCCTTGCTGTCCAATGGATGATCTGCTGCTCCTGGAAGCTTCAGCAAGCTGGAGAAACAGAGCACCGATAACACTGATCAACGTTAGCCCCCTTTAGTTACTACCGTAGTATACAGGCTCCTAGTTTAAAGAAATCAGCAGGCAATGCAGTGGATGATGGAGCAGGGAACCAAAGACCCCCTTGCTCCCACCATCATTCAACACCATAGACCAGTAGGAGGCATGCCCTAGAGTTTTCTTTTGTGTCTGTATGGAGTGGCACCATTCTGTCACCAAGAACTGCCCCCATTATTTTTTTATCTCATGGCTGATGTTTTCCAACTTAACATCCTGATAATTTATCATATAAGACAATGTTGTGCAGCTCATAGACAAGATATCACAAGACACAAGTGGTGCAAGTCAGATGCCTAAAGGATGGAGATGACTTAATATGCCAAGGCCCAGATTTACTAAAGACTGGTGAACTCTGCTCCTAGTTAAATAAGAGCCATAAGCTAAAGCAAGCTATGTTTTCAAATCCAATTTATAGATGTTTTCAGGTATACATTGTAGCAAATCAAGTGGGTACGCTACTCCAAGCATGTCAAACTCACAGGCTAACATGGCCAAAAAAACAAGGTTTAAGTTTATGTGGGCCGCAAAAAAAAAAAAAATGCCCTCCCTGCACAACACCCTATGTCCCCTTTGCACAACAACCCATGCCCCCCTGCACAACATCTCATGCCCCCCTGCACAAGATCCCATGCCCACCCTACACAAGACCCCATGACCCCCCTTCACAAGACCCCATGCCCCCCTTTGCACAAGACCCTGCCCCGATGCACAAGACTGTGCAGTACAGTTACTCCCACATTAGGTGCTGTATAGTTCCTCCACATTAGGTGCAGTATAGTTCCCCCCACATTAGGTGCAGTACAGTTCCCCCACATTAGGTGCAGTATAGTTTCCCCACATTTTGTGCAGTATAGTTCCCCCACATTAGGTGCAGTATAGTTCCCCCACATTAGGTACAGTATAGTTCCGCCACATTAGGTGCAGTATAGCTCCCCCACATTAGGTGTAGTATGGCTCCCCACATTAGGTGCAGTATAGTTCCCCCACATTAGGTGCAGTATAGTTCCCCCACATTAGGTGCAGTATAATTCCCCACATTAGGTGCAGTACAGTTCCCCTACATTACGTGCAGTATAGTTCCCCACATTAGGTGCAGTACAGTTCCCCCACATTAGGTAAGCAGTATAGTTCCCCACATTAGGTGCAGTACAGTTCCCCCAAATTATTTGCAGTACAGTTCCCCCAAATTATTTGCAGTACAGTTCCCCCAAATTATTTGCAGTACAGTTCCCCCACATTAGGTTGGCAGTATAGTTTGTATAGTATAGTCAGTGACGTCCCTGCGTGCGCTACCTCCCGGCGGCCCCTGCCTTTTTAAAGTTAACACGGGGCTGCAGAGAGGTAACTGGGGCATCCTTGTGTCCTGGAAAGATTTTTCGGGACACAGGGATGACCCGAATGTGACGGGGGCCCCCTGCGGGCACGGGGCCTGGAGCAAGCGCTCCAGGAGCGCCAATGATGATCCGGCCCTGACCAAAGCAATGAATATCTTTGCCGGGCTGCATGTTTGACACCCATGCGCTACACCATGCCCCTTTAAATTAAGTTGCACTCACTATTTATTTAACTTTATTCTTCCTGTACAGTTCAGATTTGTTTAAGTGTTTACAAGCTACTTAAAGATGTTAAAAATAACTGTGCAGAAATTTCTCTCAGGTAACTCTGCATCTGTAGGTATCTCACTGTGATTTGAAAGAACCATTTTTCTCACAAGATAAGAACTAAGCCATAAGTGTTCCAATTACACGCTGTGAGGAAAATGTATTACCAGCGGTGAACAGCTGAGAAGAGGTATTGGTCACATGGTGCCGCTCTCTGATAGGACTGTAAGGGAATGTAAGGGAAAATTGGGGCAAAGATCCCGCATCCCCAAGGCCTACAGTAAAACACAGACATGGTGGAAAACATTCGCAGATATCCATAAATTCCTCTGGAAAAAGACATCATTTGTTTGAACAGTGCACAGACTGGAAAAGAAAATATCTGTCCACCATGGGGCCGATTTACTAATCACCAGCCTGATGTTATGGTTATTCTTCCATCCCCCAACACCCCGATGTAAAGGAAAATAAGCCAGTAGTGTTCACGACCAGATACTATGTCAGTGTCAACATCAATGTGGAGGGAACAGGGATTGGCACTTTCAAATTGCACAATAATAAACATTAGGAAAGTCATATTTATATGTATTAGATCCGAAATTTGGCCCGAAAAAAGACCATTGTTAATAGGATTTAAATTGCGGGGGTTACATTTCGTACAATATTAACCCTGTTTTGTCTCTGAATTTCCATTGTGTGCATGAACCCTTATGTAGAGAAAGAGTGGTGCAGTTGCTCATAGCAACCAATGAGATAGCTTCTTTCATTTTTCATAGGCCTTTTCAAAAATGAAAGAAGCGATCTGATTGGTTGTTCTGGGCAACTCAGCAACTTTTCCACGGGACAGGTTTTGATAAATCTCCCCCTAAGGGGGAGATTTATCAAAACCTGTCCCGTGGAAAAGTTGCTGAGTTGCCCATAGTAACCAATCAGATCGCTTCTTTCATTTTTGAAAAGGCCTATGAAAAATGAAAGAAGCTATCTCATTGGTTGCTATGGGCAACTGCACCACTCTTTTTCTACACAAGTTTTGATAAATCTCCCCATATGGGTAACACCAGCATTAATGTTTGACCATACATGGTAATTCTTCTAGATATTATGGGACCTTTACTATGGACAGAAGGTGACTTTTGGACATGGGACTCCACATAATGTTTGTGCTCTATTAGTGCCACTATGGGACCTTTTATTATTGTCAGAAAGTGGAGAGGAACCCTTCTGATCCAGATGTCTGCTAGCTACTATGGTTCCCTTATTATGGACCCATTGTGGGGACTCCTAAATCCAGATCTCTAGTTACTATTGAACATTTAAAGGGGTACTCCAATGGAAAACAAATTTCAAATCAACGGGTGCCAGAAAGTTATACAGATTTGTAAATTACTTCTATTTTAAAATCTTAATCCTTCCAGTACTTATCAGCTGCTGTATCCTCCATAGGAAGTTGTATAGTTCTTTCCAAAGTACTCTATGCTTCCACCTTTGTCCATGTGAGGAACTGTGCGGAGCAGCATAGGTTTGCTATGAGGATTTGTTCCTGCTCTGGACAGAGGTGGCAGCAGAGAGCACTGTGGTAAGACCGAAAAGAACTACACAATAGTGATGAGTGGCATTGCCCATATTTGAATTTGCGATATTTCACTAATATATAGACGAATATTCGTCCTATATTCGCATATTCAAGGAAGAAAACAGTGAGGGGGTGGGCAACTTTACTATTGGTTGCTAGGGATGTTGTTGATAACCTCTGACAAGTGTATTTGCATCATTCTAATTGGCCCACAAGTGAAAAGAAGGAATTTGCAAATATTCACATATGTGAACATGCGCATGTGTGGAAAAAAGTGAATATTTGTAATTTCGAATATATAGCGAATATATTCACATTATTCACAAATTCGCAAATTTGCAATATTCGCAATAAAAATTTGAAATGCGAATATTCGCGCCCAACGCAACCACACAACTGCGCTCTATGCTTCCACCTTTGTCCATGTGAGGAACAGTGCGGAGCAGCATAGGTTTGCTAAGGGGATTTGTTCCTGCTCTGGAACGTTCCTGTCATGGACAGGGGTGGCAGCAGAGAGCACTGTGGTCAGACCGAAAAGAACAACACAACTCCATCTGGAGTATACAGCAGTACTGGAAGGATTAACATTTTTACATAGAAGTATTTTACAAATCTCTTGAACTTCCTCACTCTGTTGATATGAAAACATTTGTTTTCTGCCAGAGTACCCTTTTAATTATAGATGAAAGCTTGTGGAGGACACATCTGGTGCAGTTTTTTTTTTTTTACTATGGGACCATCTATTAAAAACAGAAGGTAGCAGAGGACACTATGGGGGGAGATTTATCAAATACTGTGCAGAGGAAGAGTGGCACAGAGACCTGTCAGAAATGAAGTAAGCAATCATTGGTTGCCAATCACTCTTCCTCTAGACAGGTTTTGATAAGTCTCCCCCTATGTGTAAGAAAGGTACAGACCAACAACGTCCGGCACTGCAAGGATGTAATACCACATATAGCACAATGCAACGGGTAATGCTGAAAGAGGCTTAAAGGGGTACTCCGGTGGAAAACACTTTTTTTATTTTTTTATTCAACTGGTGCCAGTAAGTTAAACAGATTAGTAAATTACTTCCATTAAAAAGTCTTAATCCTTCCAGTACTTATTAGCTGCTGAATACTACAGAGGAAATTATTTTCTTTTTGGAACATAAAGGCTGCTCTGGACAGTATAGGCTGTCCAGAGCAGCCTATGTTTGCCATGGGGATTTTCTCCTACTCTGGGATTTTTTTCCTACTCAGGAACAAGAGAGTGCATTTGGAGACTACAGCCCCTTATATACTAAGGGGGCTGGACTAATCCCATTGGCTGCAAAGCCTGTAGGTCCTGAACCCAGAGAACTCTAGGTACATCACATGACCCAGGAAGGTCCTAAATATCTGTACAACCATTATGATATATATCACGTCCTATACATTTGTACACTATACAGAAATACATTTATATGGGGCGACCAAGGGGCAAGCCCTGCAGGAGAGCCCTGTGGAATGGAGGGACTCTAACTGAGGGGACTTTAGACAGGGACAGGACAAGGTCCTGTACCGGGACACCACAACACTCTACCACATATCTTCTAACTAATATCAAATAGTGGTAGAAGATTGTTCCAACCAAATATCTTCCATGGAAGCCCTGAATATATACATGACATGATTAGGGTACAGAAAGTTATGTGATACACAAAGACCGGGGAATCTGATATTGAGTTTGGGGCAATTCATTGCCAATTGTGTGATATCAAGTAAATTGCATGATATTGAGGGAAATAGAGCAATAGATCTAAAGTCCAACTTCAAAGTGTTCTTAGAAATGATACTACAAGCTGTAACAGCCCGGTTGACCTTTTACTATTTCCTTCCTGGCAATGCTATATCTAAGCCTGACACATCCATCATTTTCCGAGCCCTAAATACGAATAAAACCTGAGGCACGAGGAACTCTGCAAAAGCCGTGTTCCTAACCACATCAAAGATCTCGACAGCTGCTTTCATTTTCTAAATTGCCCCACAAAATTGACAATGACATAAATGTCCTCGGCGTGTAGCTCCAGTAAGAACGCGACCGTATTACCAGGATAAATATCGGGTAAATGTATCCGTGCAATTTCACAAACACAATTAAAAAAAACAAAAAAAACAAGAGAAATAGAAAATTCGGGCCGGAAAAAATGTGTCTTCCTCTATTCTGAGTTAGAGGAGCGATAAGATATGGTAACGCGGGCAAGTTTACGTGCGCTGCTATGCTGGTTTCCATAGCAACAGCCGCAAATTTGTAGATATGACTACAACAAATG